>NC_058132.1:482854140-482897938 GCF_016433145.1 Gracilinanus agilis
GTACTAGAAACACTAGCAGTAGCAATTAGAGAAGAAAAAGAAATTGAAGGTATCAAAATAGGCAATGAGGGGACTAAGCTATCACTCTTTGCAGATGATATGATGATATACATAAAAAATCCTAGAGAATCAACTAAGAAGCTGGTAGAAATAATCAACAACTTTAGCAAAGTGGCAGGATACAAAATAAATGCACATAAATCATCAGCATTTCTATACATTTCCAACACATTAGAGCAGCAAGAGGTAGAAAGAGAAACATCATTTAAAATCACCCTAGACAGAATAAAATACTTGGGAATCTATCTACCAAAACAAACACAGAAATTATAGGAAAACAACTACAAAACACTTTCCAAACAAATAAAACTGGAGCTCAATAATTGGAAAGCCATTAATTGTTCATGGGTAGGACTAGCTAACATAATAAAAATCAACATTCTACCCAAATTAATTTACCTATTTAGTGCCATACCTATTAAATTACCAAAAAACTTCTTTACTGAATTAGGAAAAACTATAACAAATTTCATTTGGAATAACAAAAGATCAAGAATATCAAGGGAAATAATGAAAAAAACATGAAGGAAGGGGGCCTAGCAGTACCAGATATTAAACTATACTATAAAGTAATAGTCATCAAAACAATATGGTACTGGCTAAGAGATAGAAGGGAGGATCAGTGGAATAGACTTGTGGTTAATGACATCAGCAAGACAGTGTATGATAAACCTAAAGAGCCCAGCTTTTGGGACATGAATCCACTATTTGACAAAAACTGCTGGGAAATTTGGAAAACAATATGGGAGAGATTAGGATTAGATCAACATCTCACACCCTATACCAAGATAAATTCAGAATGGGTGAATGACTTGAATATAAAGAGGGAAACTATAAATAAATTAAGTGAACACAAAATAGTATACCAGATCTCTGGGAAAGGAAAGATTTTAAAACCAAGCAAGAGTTACAGAAAATTACAAAATGTAAATTAAATGTAAATTAAATAGTTTTGATTATATTGAGCTAAAAGGCTTTTGTACAAACAAAAACGGTGTAGTAAAAATCAGAAGTGAAACAACAAATTGGGAAAAAATCTTTGTGGCGAAGGACTCTGACAGGGATCCGGTTGCTCAGGTATACAGGGAGTTGAATCAGTTGTATAGAAGGTCAAGCCATTCCCCAGTTGAAAAATGGGCAAGGGACATGAATGAGCAATTTTTAGGTAAAGAAATCAAAAGTATCAATGAGCACATGAGAAAGTGTTCTAAATCTCTAATAATTGGAGAAATGCAAATCAAAACAACTCTGAGGTATCACCTCACACCTAGCAGATTGGCTAAAGTGAAAGAGGGGGAGAGTAGTGAATGCTGGAGGGATGTGGCAAAATTGGGATGTTGATACATTGCTGGTGGAGTTGTGAAGTGATGCAGCTATTCTGGCTGGCAATGTGGAGTTATGCTCAAAGGGCTATAAAAAAAATGCCTGCCCTTTTATCCAGCCATATCATTGTTGGGTTTGTACCCCAGGGAGATCATGGATTGGCAAACTTGTATGAAAATATTTAGGGCTGTGTTTTTTGTGGCGGCAAAGAACTGGGGAAGGAGGGTATGTCCTTCAATTGGGGAATGGCTGAACAGATTGTGGTATATGCTGGTGATGGAATACTATTGTGCTAGAGGGAATAATAAACTGGAGGAGTTCCACGTGAATTGGAAAGACCTTCAGGAACTGATGCAGAGCGGAAGGAGCAGAGCCAGAGGAACACTGTACACAGAGACTGATATACTGTGGTAAAGTCGAATGTAGTGGACTTCTGTACCAGCAGCACTGCAATGACACAGGACAGCTCTGAGGGATTTATGGTAAAGAACGCTACCCACATTCAGGGGAGGAACTGCAGGAGAGGAAGCATAGAAGATAGACAATTGCTTGAACGCATGGGTTGGGGTGGACATGATTGGGGATGTAGACTCAAAACGACCACACCAATGCAACTGGCAACAATTTGGAAATGGGCCCTGAACAAGGACACATGTTACAACCAGTGGAAATGTGCGTCAGCCATGGGTGGGAGGAGAGCGGGGGGTGAAGGGGAAAGTAGGTGCATGAAGCATGTAACCATGTTAAAAATGAATATTGATAAATGTTTTAAAAAAAGATATGCATTCTTTTATAGCCCTTTGGACATAATTCCAAATTGCCCACCAGAATGGTTGGAGCAGTTTACAAGTTCACCAGCAATGCATTAGTGTCCCAATTTTGCCACATCCCCTCCAACATTTATCATTTTCTATTACTGTTATATTGGTCAACCTGATAGGTGTGAGGTGGTACTAATTAAAAAATTAGTTTTAATTTGAATTTCTCTAATTGAGAGGGATTTAGAATATTTTTTATGATTACTGAAAACTTTAACTTCTGCATCTAAAAACTATCTATTCATATCCTTTGACCATTTTTTAATTGGGGAATGACTTGGATTGTTATAAATTTGACTTAATTCTTTATATATTTAAGAAATGAGACTTTTATCAGAGAAATTAGCTATAAAATCCCCTCCCCAGTTTGTTGCTTCCCTTCTAATCTTGGCTGCATTGGTTTTGTTTCTACAAAATTTTTTTTAAATTTAATATAATCAAAATTATTCATTTTAAATATTGTAATGTTCTCTATCTCTTGTTTGGTTATACATTTTTCCCTTCTCCATAGATTTGATAGGTAAACTTTTCTTTCTTCCCTTAATTGACTTGTAATATACTGTTAAAGATAAATTAAAACCCCAGTTCTTAATTTCCATAGTTTATTAGTATTTACTTGAAATAGAGAGCATAAAGATAGAAAGAGATTATCCCTATTCTAATCTTGCCATGTGGGCGTTCCCATCATGGCTTTCTATCTCAGCCACCATCCTTTCACTACGAGTCCAAAGGAATAGAGAGTCCACTTTCTGGAACCCCCTCTTTAATTTCTTCTCCTTTACCCACAATCTAACTTGATCTTTTCCAGCTCAATATGCCTAGTTCACTGTCTCATGACTCATGCTAGAGCACTCTCACATGACATAGTGCACAGAGCACCAGGATGCAGGTAACATGGCCCCAGTATGTGATTTCTGGGGGATGAGGTTCCCTTTACACAATCCTTCTTTATGTTTAAATCATAGAACTAATTTGACCTTATCTTTTTATAGGATATGAGATGTTGACTTAAACCTAATCTTTGCCATAGTATTTTCAAATTTCCCAGGAGTTTTTGGCAAAAACAAATTTTCTTATCTCAAAGGCAAAAACAATTTTTCTTATCTCAAAAGCTTGCATCTTTGGGTTAATCAGATACTAGATTGCTGAGGTCACTTACCCATTACCTATTCCATTGATCCTATCTTTTATTTCTTAGCCAGTACCAGATTATTTTGATGACCACTGCTTTATAGTGCACTTTAAGATAGGGAACTGCTAGGCCACCATCCTCCAGATTTGTTTTTTTCATTATTTTTCTTTATATTATTGATCTTTTGTTCTTTCAGATGAATTTCATTATTTTTTCTAGTTCTATAAAATAGTTGGTTTTTTTTTTGGTATGGCAGTGAATAAGTAAATTAATTTAGGTCAGATGGGCATTTTTATTATATTATCTTAGTCTACCCATAAGCAATGGGTATTAATGTTTTCCCAAATGCTAAAATCTAACTATTTGTGTGAAAAATTTTTTTGTAATTGTGTTCAAATAATGCCTGCATTTGTCTTGGCAAATAGATTGCCAAGCATTTTATGCTGCCTAGAGTGATTTTAAATGGAGTTTCTCTTTCTAACTCTTATTGCTGATTTCTTTTTGTTGGAAACAGATAGAAATGCAAATGACTTATGTGGATTTATTTTGTATCCTGAAACTTTGCTAAAGTAATTAATTATTTCAACTTGTTTTTTCATTGATTTTTTAACTCTCTAAGTATGTCATCATATCATTTGCAAAGGGTTATAGTTTAGTTTCTTTATTGCCTACCTTAATTCCTTCAATTTCTTTTTCTTCTCTAATTGCTAAAGGTAGCATTTCCAGTACAATATTAAATAATAGTGGTAATAAAGGGCATCTTTGCCTCACTCCTGATCTTATTGGGAAGGCATCTTATTTATCTCCATTGCAAATGATAATTGCTGATGGTTTTAAATAAATACTACTCATTATTTTAGGGAAAGCTCCTTTTATTCCTATGCATTCTAGTATTTAATAAGAATGGGTGTTGTATTTTTTAAAGGCTTTTTTAGCATCATTTGATTTCTGTTAATTTGATTAAAAATATGTTCAATTATGCTGACAGTTTTCAAAATATTAAACTTTCCTTAAATTCCTGGTATAAATCCCACATGGTTATAGTGAATAATCCTTGTGATTACTTGCTGTAGTTTCTTTATTAATGTTTTATTTAAGATTTTTTGCATCAATGTTCATTGGGGAAGTTGGCCTGTAATTTTCTTTCTCATTTTTGGTCTTCCTGGATTAGGCATCAACACCATATTTGTGTCATAAAAAGAATTTGGTAGGATTTCTTTGCTTATTTTTCCCAATAGTTTGTTTAGTATTGAGATTAATTATCCTTAAATATTTGATAGAATTTACTTGTGAATCCTTCTGGCCCTGGGGATTTTTTCTTGGGGCGTTCATTGATGGCTTGTTTAATTTCTTTTTTCTCAGATGGGATAATTTAAGTATTCTGTCTCCTCTTTTGTTAATCTTAGCAATTAATATTTTAATAAATATTTATCCATTTCCCCTAGATTATTAGAGTTATTGTCATATAATTGGGCAAAATAGCTCCTAAAGATTGCTTCAATTTCCTTTACATTAGAGGTGAAATCATCCTTTTCATTTTTGCTACTGGTAATTTAATTATCTTCTTTCCTTTTGAAATCAAATTAACCAATGCTCTATTTTATTTTTTTATAGAACCAGCTCATATTCTTATTCATAAGCTTAATAGTTCTTTTACTTTAAATTTTATTAATTGTTCCCTTGATTTTTAGGATTTCCAATTTAGGCTTCGATTGGGGATTTTTAATTTTTTTCTTTCTCTAATTTTTTTAGTTGGATGCCCAATTCATTGATTTGATTTTTCTCTATTTTATTGATATAAGCATTCAGGGATATAAATTTCCCCCTAAATAATGCTTTGACTCTATCCCATAAATTTATGTATGTTGTCTTCTCATTGTCATTCCCATCAATGAAATCTGTGATTGTTTCTATGATTTTTTCTTTGACCCAACCATTTTGAAGAATTAGATTATTTAGTTTCAAATTAATTTTTAATTTGCCTTTCCAATTTTATTGCATCATGATCCAGAAACATTTTATTCATCATTTCTGCTTTTCTGTGTTTTATTGTTATATTTTCATGCACTAATATATAATCAGTTTTTGAATATATATCATGTGCTACTGAAAAGCAGATATATTCCTTTTTATCCCTATTTAATTTTCTCCAGATAGCTATTAAATCTAACTTTTCTAAAACCTTATTCATTTACCTTACCATTTACCATTTACCAACTCCCTTTCTAATTACCATTTTTCCCTTGAAGTTTTGCATGTGGTTGCTTGGATCTTACCATCCCCTGTTGACACTGTGCCTTGTTCTTTGTCTCTATAAAAAACCAGCCTTCTTTTTTGCCTGTGACCTGAGAATTATGAAAGCTGATGATTTGAACTCTTCTACTCATCATTTGAAGGACTCCACATTCCCAGCTATTTTGTCCTAGGGCTAAGGGCTTTGCTACAGCACAAGCTTAAAAGGGCCAAATGCTATGGACTTCTGGGCCTCACTGTGTACTGGTGCCATGTCTTGGGACTTTAAGAGATGTGTCTGAAGTATGGGTTGTTCTGTTGTTAGTGTAGGCAGGGTCCCAAGATCCTGAAGTTAGCCTATGACCAGGTTCATAACCTGTTGCAGTAAGTGTGGGAGTAGTTGACCAGCATTCCTCTGTGTGTAGTTTTGCTTCTACTTTCCCCTTATCCCATGAAAATTGACTTTCTGCTTACTTTTGAAGTGAGTTCAGTAAAAACACACCTTCTCTTCATCTTGCTGTTGGTTTTTTACTTCTGTCATTTTAAGTTGCTTTTTAAAGATTGTTTTGGAAGGATTGTCAGAGTGATTTCAGCATTCACTGCTACCATGCCACCATCTTGGCTTTGAAGTCTCTTCCCCCAGCAAGGCAGACCATATCTTGAATAAGAAGTTAGAAATCTGAGACACAAATTGAAGACAGAAGAAGAGACAGAGAAGTACAATAGAGGAATAAAAGAAGAGTAGCTTGAAAAAGAGAAAGAAGAATAGAAGAGCAATTGCTTTGAGCTAATACTGGAGGAATCCAATTATCTGGAGAAAAACAGTATTGGTATCTATTAGAGGGAACTGATCTGACTGGAAGCCTGTTCTGCTTCTTTAAAAAATTTATTGGAGGGGCAGCTGGGTAGCTCAGTGGATTGAGAGTCAGGCCTAGAGACAGGAGGTCCTAGGTTCAAATCCTGCCTCAGACACTTCCCAGCTGTGTGACCCTGGGCAAGTCACTTGACCTCCTTTGCCCACCCTTACCACTCTTCCAACTATGAGCCGATACACAGAAGTTAAGGGTTTAAAAAAATTATTGGAAAAAAGAATACTCTTCTACCTTTTGAAGAGCTGGCTCTGGAAAGAAAATGCTAGACTATCTTGCCTTTTACTGCCACTATCACTTGAGGAAGGGAAAAACTTCTTTAGAGCCCAGGCAAGTGAATCTATCTATCTATCTATCTATCTATCTATCTATCTATCTATCTATCNAAGTGAATCTATCTATCTATCTATCTATCTATCTATCTATCTATCTATCTATCTATCTATCTATCTATCTATCTATCTACATCCTTGTATCTACTAGGCTTAAGGCAACTTCTTTTACTGAAGTACCTTAACATTACTTCAGATCATAGCTGCAAGAGCAGCCCTGGAATGCTTAGTAGAACCCTGGTTTAGGGATGATATTTTGATGAAAGAATTGACCAACCCCAATTCAGACGTAGAGGAAAAGTGGGGTTTGTTGTTTTTTAGTTGTTCTCAGTCATGTCCAGTTTTTCATGTTCCTTTTGGTGTTTTCTTGGCAAAAATATTGGAGTGGTTTGCCATTTCTTCTAGATCATTCTGCATATGAGAAAATTAAGGCAAACAAGGTTATAGGATTTGCCCAAGGTTACACACAAGCTACAAGGTGTCTGAGGCCATATTTACATTCAGGTCTTCCTGATTGCAGACCCAGTGTTCTATCCACTATACCAAATAACTATTCATACTTATGGTACAGATAAATAGAAGGAACAAGTTTTAAATCCCAGAGTAGTTGTAGGATCCAAGAGAGTTATATAATGTGAAGAAAAGCTACCTTGAAAGAAAAACGAACTATTATTCCAGGTCAAAAAATGATTTACCTGCATTATTTTAGTCTATAGCCCAGCAGCACAACCTACATGAGTGTAAAAAATTCTAGCTGATTCTTCTCTAAGTTCAACTCAGAAACCATTTCCATATTGATTTTTACTCTTGGCTAAAAATTATGTCTCCCTTCTCACATTTTCTTAGACTACTTTCCCAGAATCCCCTATTTGTCTTCATAGCCTGTATCAAAGACAGATAAAGACTGTTAGCCTGACAGATAGACAGAGAAAAACAGACAGAAAGAAAGATAGATAGATGATAGATTGATAGATATGAAGATATAGATATAGAGATATATTTATGTAATTGACCTATTTCCCATATTAGATTGTTTATTCCTTTAAGGTACTAATTGTGTAATTTTTTCTCTTTCTTATTTTGGAAACACTTGTATGTAGCAGGTACTTAGTAGATATTTGATTTTTATCTTGGTGGGGGCTACACACAGACTTCTTCACATGTCAATCTATAGTTCCTCTGTGGGAAAGCTAGATGGTACAGTGGACCAGGCATCAGGAAGACTCTTTTTGAGTTCAAATCTGGCCTTTGACACTTGTCTTGTGAACTTGTACAAGTCATCTAACCCAGTTTGTCTTAGTTTCTTCATCTGTTAAATGAACTGGAGAAGGAAAAAACAAACTATTTCAGTATTTTTGCCAGGAAACTTCCCTTCCCCCCCCCCCACCAAAAGTCCCAAAGTGTCTGAACATGATTGAAGAATCACTAAACAACAACACTTTCTCTGTAATTTATTGTCTTAGAGAGTCCACCAGGGCACTGAGAGACTATGTAACTTGTCCAGATTCACACAGCCTGTATCAGAGATGAAATGAACCCAAATCTTCCTGATTCTTAGACAAACACTATCTAGTATGCCATGTCAACTTTTAAATATCCATTGAATTTTAAAAATAATTTTAAAAATAATAAATCACATTTATTTCTCTATGGCTTAGGAAGGAACTGTGGCTCAGAATGAATAATTTGCACATAGTTACAACCTGAATTGTATGATATAGAAACATTCAGATTATGTTTCCCAGAGTATTCAATGTGATTCTCTATGCATGTTCTGTTAAGACATCTCCATGCTAATTGGCCTGGACAAAATTTTCATTTCTCATTTAAAACACCAAAATCCTAAGAGCATTCTTTGGAGGGATGAAGAAGAATCATATCAATAAGTACTTATTTATTAATTTCTATTCTGTGTGGCAGACTACTGTGGTAGTGAGCCCCAGGCTATGATTCAAAGTTTAGTGGTGGGAAAGCAGGAGAGAATTTGAAGAGAAGGTAAAAGATTGAAAAGTTCTTATAGCTAAGAGCTTTAAAGTAGGAATCACCAGTTTGAATAAAGAGTTTTTTATCATTTCTGGCAAGTGCCAAGGTCATTAGGAATATTGGTAGTGTCAACAGTAAAGTCAATAGTTATGTCAATGCTAATGTTTGCTTCCTTTATGGGATTTCTGATATCAAATGGCACAGAAAGCTATCAGATCTTGCTTCATTATATAGTTAAATCCTGATGTGGAAGCAAACAATCCCTTCCCTAAAACAAGAGACAATACTTTCCCATAGCATCCCAACATTTGCTTTTTCCTATTTCAAACATTAAAAAAAACTATAGTCTTGCTGCATTCTAGTCTGGTCATACCACATCTGAGAAATTATATTCAGTTTTAGGCTAACAATATTAAGGAAATAATTTGTATTTATATAGCTTTTTAAAGTTTGCAAAGGGCTTTACAAGTATTATTTCATCAACAACACTGAGAAATTGATACTATTATTAGTTCCATTTTATAGATGAGGAAACTGAGGGAGAAACAAGCTAAGTATTTGTTCCTGGGTCACATAGCTAACAAGTTTGTGAGGATAGATTTGAACTTATTTTGCTAACTACAGATCTAGTACCCTGTTCACTCACTATACCACCTAGACCCCACTTGTTTTCATTGATAAGTAGGAAGTAATTCAGGGAGGGCAACCAAATTGATGAAAGGCTTTAAGATCCTGATAGAGGAGGATCATTTAAAGGAACTGAGCTTGCTTAGCTTTTAGAAAAGAAGAAATCTACTTCCTAGTTATGTGACCTTGGGCAAGTCACTTAAGCCTGATTACCTAGCCTTTGTCACTCTTCTGTCTTAGAACTGATAGCAGGACAGAAGGTAAGAACTTAAGAAAAGACAAGAAAAGAAGAAATGGAAGGGACATGATAACTGCATTGAAGTTCTAAAAAATACTATTATGTGAAAGAAAGGCTTTGAATTCTTATGGTTGACTTCATAAGGCAGAATTAAGAGCAAAGAGTAGAGGTTCTAAGGAGATGATTTAGACTTAACATAATGAAGATATTCAGAGAATTAGAGTTGTCTAAAAGTGGAATGGGCTGCATTGGTAGGTGGTGTATTTTCCTTCAGCAGGTGATCTTCAGTCAAAGGTTGAATGGAACCAACTGTTGGGTATTGTAATAAGGAACTTCTGGGACAAAATGGGGAACATCTTGCGTGACAGGACTGTCAGTTAAAGACTTTAGAATGTGCCCAAGTGGCGTGAGGCAGGGCCAAAAGACAGTTGGAACCACCCCTATAAATACTCTGGGGCTACAGCACACTGGGTCTCAGATTTGAGAATCCTGGGAGATGAATGGAGGGTAGGCCATAGATCTGCAATCCAGCATCTATGCCTGAGTGCCATAGAAAGTTATTCTACCTGCTACTAATAGAGCTGAAAGAGAACAACACCACAGCTATTAAGAAGAACACCATTAGCCTTCCCTATCCTTTGGTTCCTACCACAGCCAGGTCAAGCCAGGGATTGAGAGAGGGAAAAGAATCTCTAGCCTGTTATTAACTCATCTTCTACAGATTTAGATTACTTTAATTCAATTAGATTAGCTCTTAGCATTCCCCAAACCTCTATCCTTATTTCCTTGTTCCTAACCCTTTAGATAAGCAAATAAATCCTGTGGTAGTTTAATCCAAAGAAGATTAGTATTCCTTTCCTGATCAATAAATATCTACAGCTGTTGGGAAAGGGATATTTATTCAAAACTCAGTCAGAAAATCCTGTTATCCATTTAGCATATCAACACCAGCCCAATCCAACCTTTTAAAATTGAATCCAACCCCAAGCCAAGGGGCTAGAGGAGTTGGTTAACACACATACAACTCCCACTAGAATTCTTTGGCTTGGGCACTGTTGAAGAGACATTGACTTGGCTAAGCTGAACTTTATAAGTCCTGGGTTTATCAGCACATCCGGTAACCACCCAGGCAAACACATCTCTCACTTAGCCTAGATCCACCTATCATTTGAGGATCCAGAGCCAGCTTGGAAGACTCAGCTAACAGATCCTGTTAGGCCCAAGTGAGGCCTAGCAGCCCTTTCTTATTACCAATCTGCCTCCTATTTATGCACAACAGTATGTTGTATAGATAAGATACTTTTGGGTAAGTGGGTTGGACTAGATGGGCACAAAGATCCCTTGCAAATCTGTGATTCTGATCCTAAGGGAATTATTAGCAATATACTATGTACTCCTTAAGCATTCATCTTCTAATCTAGCAAGAAATTATCTGAAACTGATGGTTGCCAATAGCAATTTGGTCAACATAAATTCATGCCCTACCTAGGATAGTTCAGAAATTGTTAGCTGCTTCCACTATATAAACTCTCCTAATCTCCTGGATGGATCTTAAGGGTGTTATCAAAATTGTTTTATGCAAAAGTTTCCCAATTCCAGACACATGGCTGAGCTAATTACATAATATTTGGCCAGATGGACACTTTTAAGTATGATAATGATTTATATTTGCTTGACACCTGGGTAAAGTGATATTTTTTGCTTCTCAATACATTGTTCCTGATTTGGGAATAGTATTTTTTGCAGGTGATGACTTTAAGTGTGGCCATTAAATGAAGTTGACATCTACCACCCATGTGAAAATAAAATGAACATAAGCATCATTTAGAGAAGTAGACTTGCTATCACAGGAAGGTAACTATGTTAGCCTGGTATAACAGGGAAGCAGTCTGTGTCTTTGTAATGTATTATGAGGTAAATAAATATACATTAATTGATTGAATCTCATCTTTAGAAGTGTACAAAAATAGACTGGTGGAGTTTATTGCCATATTTCTATCTTCTTACATTAGAAAGAGAGCTCCATGAAAGGAGATGCTTGTCTTACTTTTCTATCTGTACCTAATACTTAGACCATTGTAAATGCTTGATAAATTCTCATTCATTCAGCTCTAAGTTTGTAAAGCCTGGTGACTAAGCTACTAGAAAGCTCATTAAAGATCATCTTTAAAAAGGAGAGCACAAATGTAATAAATGAATGTTTTATTGTTCAATTGTTTCAGACTCTTTGAAACCTGATTTGGATTTTTTTGGCAAAGACATTGGAGAATTTTGCCATTTCATTACCATATAGATGAAATTATCATTCATCTTGAAGACTAAATGTTCTTAATTTTTTTATGTCATGAAAATATTGATACAATCTATGGAACCATTCTCAAGAATATGCTTTTTTAAAAATGAAAAAAAGAGATTGTAAAGGAAAGAAATTATATTGAAATAGTTATAACTCACCCTCAACAAATCCACAAACCCCAGATTAAGAACTCTTGTTCCATATTATGCTTTATGTCCTTTAAAGAAGGGCATGGGTGAATGCTTGGGGGCAGAGGGAAGGCCAAAAAGAAATTGTGACTATAGGATCACAAGTGTCCAACAAATGCATATTATTCCAGTGTATACAACGGAAGGAAAATGGAATTTGATTGGATTCCCAATACCCTCAGGGTAACCCTGGAATTATCCAAACACTGCTATTGACTTGAGGTTAAGTAACAACCTCCAAACCTGAACACATCTGTCAGTAACAGATGCTGCTAATGCTTCATAATTGCTACCACTGAGCTGAAAGGGTGATTATACATAACCAATAATTTGTGCTGTGTTATGTAATTCCATTTTATCTTTTTGTTTACTAAATTATTCATGATTTAGTCTTGGTCCCACTCATGCTAGAGACTACTAGAATTCAAGTTCCTATTTCTTGGGAACTTGTTCACATACACATATTCAGGGCTCCTGTCTACATTTAATTTTGGAGATTAGGAAAGGGGCAAATGATAATGTATATTATCTCTGCTTTTTAGGCTAAAGCTCTGTTAAGGACAAAAGCATTTTGTCTAATGGAAGGCAAAGCCAATCTCTGCTCCTATGGAGCTTCTCTAAGATATGCTTCCTTTTCCCATGTTTCTTCATGGGCCTTACTAATGTATATCCAGGATGAGATATAGTTAATATACTCATTGTAGAGAAAAGAGTTCAGTTGCCTCTAGCACACAGATTTGAACTGGCAGACAGTAGTCTGGCCATCCCTCAGATATATAAGGAGCATTGCCTTTCTTGAATCAACTCCCTAATGGTAGCATGTCCCATGCTACCCTAGACTTTGTGTCTTTGAAACACTCAGTATGTAGATAAGATACAGAGTAGTTGAGGAGGGAGATAGGATAAAAGCATAGATTATTAGTAGAGTTTGGATGATATTCTTATCTGAGCTACACAGACATCAAAAAAGGCAAGTTGAGTTAAAACATGACTAATCCAACTGCCCTTCAGCTTTCTTGTCTTTCTCAACATAGTCTTGACTAAAGGGAATAGAATACTTGAGGATAGACTACAAGGTGTCTGATTTCTCTCTAACTCAGCTTTGGAAGCAATTGTTTACATTTTCTGATTTTCCTTCATGTAATAACCTTAACAAAGTATTTGACATCAATATGAAGTGCAAAGGGATCTTCACGTACTAGTAGTTCCACTCCTATTTGAGTTTGACATCAAAATATTTTTAAAAACAAGTTCATACATAGGTTGATGTGGATATGATTGGGGATGTAGACTCAAAACAACCACACCAATGCAACTATCAATAATATGGAAATAAGTTTTGATCAATGACATATGCTAAAACCAGTGGAAATACACGTTGGCTATGGGTGGGGTGGGGGGTAAAAGGGGAAAGTAAAAACATGAATCATGTAACCATGGAAAATTTTTCTAAAAAATAAAAAGAAAAGGAAAGGAAAGGAAAAAAAGAAAAAAAAACAAGTTCATGGATCACAGATTTGGAATTCTGCTAGAAACCATATTTGGTGATTTTTCATGAGTTGGCATATCCAAAGTAACTCATCACTAGACAGTAGAATACATAAGTTGAAGTCTCTATGGAAACTTGTTTATGGGGTTCATACTTGAAGAACTCCAGAGATAAAAGGTCTATCAGTACAAGTTCCAAAGACATTGTAGTACTTACATTCCCCAGTTAGTTAGAGTGAAATAATACTTTTCTGTGAACATATCAATCACAAGTCTTCTATATCCTCTAGAAATCTACTGCTGCTTAGAGCTAGTATCAATTATTTAATAATAAATGGTTTTGATGTCCTCTCTTGACCAGTGTCTAAAACCATCCTGTAGTGGTATTATATTGATAAAATAAAGTGCCTTTGGTAGCATCAGCTGCTTCCTAGTTCCATTTCTGAGATTAGATACAGTCTAGCATAGTATGCATAAAGTCCAACATATTATTACATAACTGTAATTACTCCTGTGTCTGCAGTAACAAGATGTCTTTTAGAGAACAAAGCTTGAGTGTATGTGGGGGGGCACATACATGCATCTTGAAATGTTCTTTATCTCATTCCTTTACTCATTCAGTTGATCTACAATGATCCAAAGAAACCTGAAGAAAGGAAAACTGGTTTAATATAATAAACTTCATGAAAACTTGATAGCACACTTTCCAGTTAAAGGCTCATCTTCCCAGATATACTTTCATGCAATTTAGATTATATTTACTCCTACCAACCATAACTTCAGACTCATATAATATAAAGAAAAGGGCATCTGAATTCATATTACTTTCCCCTTCCTATTGTGCAAACTGAATTCTTATTTGACAAATTTTGCACCCATCTCTAATGTACAGCTTTCTCCCTTGAACTTGGACCGATAATATTCTTCAGTGTCCAAGCAAACAGTTGGCATCCAACTCCATTTCCAGCCACAGACCTATCTTCAGCTGTTTTTGAATGATCTCTTCTTTTAGAATGATGACCAACCAGATATATACCAATAACTTGGTTGATGGCAATAGACAGGGCTATGCTTGAGACAATTCAAACTGTCTCAGAAGAAATGATTGCTAAATTTTCAGTGTGAATGTTTACAACTCAGAAATTGGAAAATGCTACCAATATGAGACTGATTTGTTGATAAACATTTATCATGATACTGCTGGTTATATGTATTAACCTTCCCATCACAGTTAAAGTTTATGACCTTTGCTAAAGTTAATACTATTGGTTTGTTTAAAATATGTGAAACTTAAAAACATTTCAGGAAATTGCTCAGCATTCACAAAAGAATTAAACTTAACAATAGCACCAAAACTAACATTTTGAATTTCAATGTTTGACCTTTAACGAAAAAATGCTTCATTGTTCATTGCTATATTGCTGTATCACTTCAAAGTTAATTGCTTTGAGAGGAGCCTTTTCTATCTTCTGCCATCCATTGAGTTCACTATTTATATAAGGTGTCCCAAATGTCTTAGTGCAATTTTGAGTTTTAATATCAGAAAGAAGGAAATGTCATCATCTTCACTGATACAGATAGGTGGATATAGGAATTTTGAATAAGCCTGTTAATTTGAGGATTCTAATGGCACCATGTTAAGAATATTATTTCTAGGACTTTGTTAAATTGCCTGTAGAAGAGAATTTGTAAACTGGACTGGGATTTCAAGTTTGATTAGAGAATAAAGGGATAGGGAAAGACAATAAGAATGTAGTAAACAGTCTCTTCCACAGTATTCATTCAGTCATTGCAGTCATGTCCAACCCTTTGTGTACTCAATTTACCGTTTTCTAGACAAAGATACTGGAGTAGTTTGCCATTTTCCTCTCCAGGTTTATTTTCCAGATCAGGAAACTTAGATGGAGAAGGATAAGTGACTTGCCCAGGGTTACACAGCTATTATGTGTGTGAGGCTGGAACTGAACTCTGGTCTTCCTGAGCCCAGTCTGGCACTGTATCTCTTGCACTTTACAGCAAATCAAGCTAGTATCTTTGAAGAAGCAAATGAAGTTTAGAACCTCAAAACTTTAAAAGGTGATAAGATTTCAGAAAAGGGGACAAAAACCGTATTCCTTCATTCTCATCAGAGGGATAATTAGTTGGGGATTAGTCAGAATTATAAAAGATCATATTTCTGTGAAGAGAAAAAGAAAAACATTTCCTAGCATTTTAAAGTTTTTACATAAATTCTAAACATTTTTTCTGCTGGAAATTTTGATTTCCTCAGTGTATTTCCTTTCATTCCCTAGAAGAAAATTGTATCAATCTAGATTAGTCCTTGTTCTGCAACTTAAGAATTTTGGAGAGTTGACTTGGACAATGAAAGGTCAATGCCACATAGAGCCATGCTACTAGCATAAGTCAGATGAAAGACTTGAAACCACATCCTCCAGACTTCAAAGCCTGCCTGCCATCCATTTGCTCCCACTGCCTCTCACTTGAAACATTGGGAGATTTTTCAAGAGAAAGCACATTTCTGCTTATTTCCCCAACATTTTATTTTCCTTATTTCAACAATTTCTGATTTCTCAACACGACTAGTTGTATTTCATTATTAGACTCTGGTGGATTGCTTTTTCCTATAGAGATAACAAGGACTCCCTCTCATACAATCATGCCACTATTAATTAACAGAAGTAAAAGAAAAAATATTAGATTAAGAAGCTTAGAATGGAAAGAATGCTGAATTTGAAATCAGAGAACCTGTGTTCAAATTCTGTCTTTTCAACTAACTATTCTAGTGAACACAGGCAATTCATGAAAATAGTATAGGCCTTAGTTTCTTCATCTGAAACTGAGGGGTTAGGCTAGATGACATCTGATTTCTCTCCTGTTCCAATATTATGAGCTTATGAGAACAAAATAAATAAAAGAAAATGAAAGAAAATGAAATTAGTAAGATATTGCTTTTGGGAGGAGTTTTTCCTCTTCACCTTTTCTGCTGTGTGTTTATTTCCTTTATGTCATTGCTGTTAATTGGTAAAGTTAACCAATTGTCTCATGTCTTTTTTCAGCCATATGGCAGCATTTACTATGAAGATTTCAAGCTTAAAAAAGCAATACAGTTCTTTGAGCAGAGCAACAATAGGGATGCCCAGCACAGTGTCTGCCTTCATTGTCAAAAAAGCTTTCATTGTCTTTCCCACGGACAACTCATCCAAGTGCCAAAGAATAATGGCTAGTAGGTATTGACATATTCTGGTCCATAAACACTCTGTATTGCTTGATTTCCCCATCCATATGCCAAATGCTAGACTTGAGCCGAAATGTAATAGTAGCAATGTGAGGGAGAGGTGGTACAGGTAAGTAGGGATCTCATAGAACAGACCTATAAGTTCAGGAATCCAAGTTAGCTCAGCAACAAAGAATTAAAGAGATTGGCTACCTTAAACTAGGGTTCAAGGATTTGTAGAATGTATTGAAAGGTTAAAGGACATGGTCTTCTGGATTTGTTCCAAGGTTTAATCTGACTCCATGATCCTGAGACAAGTCTTGGGCCTTTCTCTAGGAGCTCCTATTTATAATTCCTGGAGTCATGCTGAGGCTGAAGATGATTTAAAATTCTCACATTCCTCTTGCTTTTCAGGGATAATGGTTACAAGTAGTAGGGATCTTTGGGTAGAAAGAACTTAGTAATTATTTTTATTTGAGTTTGCAGGCACAATCACATTTATTTATCATGATCTGAAGGCAATCCTTTCTTTAAAAGTAGGTGATAAAGCTTTGGGGAAGCTGATTAAAATCAGTGACCAAAGGCCTAGAGCTAAGAGCCTGCACACTTCCAGCACAAATCATAGTCTCCTTTCTATTTGGCCCCTGACTCCTTATTGCAACTGTAACTGCCTGTAACTTTTGAAGTTTGTGGAGAAAATGATCTTTTATTTCTTTTCCTCTTGGGGGGTGGGGGGGAGTTCTTTTAAAAAATGTATTGATTCATTTGTTTGTTTTATTAAAATACCTAGTTATCAAACTACCAAAACACTTTTTCATAAAATTAGAAAAAATTCTACCAAAGTTCATCTGGAAGAACAAAAGATCAAGAATATCAAGGTAGGACTTCCAGTTAAGATGGCGGCAGAGTAAGGAGCAGCTGCTCCTTCTCTCCTAACCAAAACATACAGGGCTCCTCAAGGGGACATAAAAACGAATCCAGATGAACGAAGGAACCCCACAACAGGGCGCAGCGTTGAAGGTACGTGGAATCGGGGCATTTCCACGCTATAAAGGGGTGAAACAGCTCTCACTAAAACGCGAGAGGAAGAAGCCCCTCCCCCACCCACAACACCACACACCTCACACGCCAAGACCAATGCACAAGAGTGAAAACAGGATTGGGGCAACCAGTAAATCACTAGCAGCCCCAGGGCTTGTACCTGTGTGCTCCAAGACAAGGGACCCCAAGTGGCTGGGGGGCACGCACGGACTTTCCCCAAGCTTCCACTTGGGTGAAGGCACAGCCTCAGGCCAGGACAAAGATCTCTAACACATGGACTTTCCCAAGCACCTGAAGGCATCACCTCAGGTGCGAATAAAGATCTCCAGCCCAGGCTTGGACCTCCAGTGAGGACCTGGTACAGACTGGAGCGCGGCTGTGGAAGCAGCCCCAAAGACTGCTGAAGGAGCCTCAGGCAGAGCGGCAGACCGGGGTCTACCAGGAGGCCTGACCCCGAGGACAAGGAGACCGGAGCCCCGGGAGCTTAGAAAACGCAGACAGACCCTGAGTGTGAAGACAAATCGGAAAAGGGGCGGGGCTAACAATGGCAAGCCAAGAACTCCAGAGGAAGAAAAAGATTATCAAGAAAAACTCTGGAACACTCGAAAACTTTTACACAGAGAAAATCCAGACAACAGAGGAGGACAAAGAAGTATCCAAACCTTCCCAAAACAAAGAAAACTGGTCACAAGCTATGGAAGAGTTCAAAACTGAGATTTTGAAGAAGATGGAAGAGATCTGGAAAGAAAATAACAGTTTAAAAGGCAGAATTTTGCAATTGGAAAGTGAGGCTCAGAAATCAAATGAACTGATAAGCAAATTGAACACCAGAAATGAACAGATTGAAAAGGAAAACCAGTGCCTAAAGCCTAGAATTGAACAATTAGAAGCCAATGATCTCTCAAGACAACAAGAACAAATAAAACAAAGTCAAAAGACTGATAAAATAGAAGGAAACATGAAATAACTCAATGAGAAAGGGACAGACCAAGAAAACCGGGCTAGAAGAGACAATATGAGAATCATTGGTCTTTCAGAAAAGGCAGAAATTAATAGAAACTTTGACTCCATACTTAAAGAAACTATTCAGCAAAATTGCCCTGAAGTTCTACTACAAGAGGGCAATATAGACATTGAAAGGATCCATAGATCACCCTCTATATTGGACATAGAAAAGTCAACACCAAGGAATATAATAGCAAAATTTAAGAGCTTTCCAGTAAAAGAAAAAATCTTACAAGAAGCCAGAAAGAGATAATTCAAATATCAAGGAGCACCAATCAGGATCACACAGGAACTGGCAGCCTCCACGCTAAAAGACCGCAAGGCTTAGAACAGAATATTCAGAAAGGTAAGAGAGATGGGTCTTCAGCCACAGATCAACTACCCATAGAAACTGACTATATACTTCTAGGGAAAAGAATGGGCATTCAACAAAATTGAAGAATTCCAAGTTTTTGCACAAAAGAGACCAGGACTAAATGGAAAGTTTGATACTCAACCACAAAAACCAAGAGAAATATGAAAATGTAAATAAGAAACAGAGGGAAAAGAAAGAAAACTTATAATTTTTTAAATTTGACTCTTTAAGGGCTTAAATAAGATCTAATTATCTGAATTACTAGGTGGAGAAATGCTATGTATAATTTTCTGCAGTGAACTCTATTCACTAGTATAATATTCACTATTATAGCAACCAGAAGAATAATTCATAGGGAGAGGATAGGATACTAAATGGTCTAAGATGACATAGGGGTTGGAAAAGAGGGGGGGAATAGTAGGGGACATCAAGAAAAAGCTGAGTAAATAAGAAAAATAGGATATTCTATTACACACAAAGAGGGCACAGGAAGGGGAGGGGATAAATACTATTATAAGAAGGAGAGGAAGAGAGCATTAAGAGGGAATAATCAAACCTTACTCTCAGTATAATCAACCCAGAGAGAGAAGAGTGTTTTAATTATCCATTCGGATAAAAAACTATATCTAACCCTCCTGAGAAAGTCAGAAGGGACAAACCAAAGGGAACAGGGGAGTGGGGAGTTCAAAAAAGGGAAGGGAGAAGAAGGGGGAGGGAATTCATTAGGCCTTTAAAACTAAATAGAGGGGAATAACAAGGGAGGTGGCAGAAAGGGAAGTCAATCAAGGGAGGGGATAAGGGACACTGGCTCAAAGCAAACCACTGCTTGAAAAGAAAATAGTGTAAGAAGAAGGGGGGGGGGGCAAAGGAGAATACAAAAATGTCAGTGAATACACAACTGATAACTGTAACTCTGAATGTGAATGGGATGAACTCCCTCACAAAACAGAAGCAAATAGCAGAGTAGAACAGAAACCAAAATCCTACCATATGTTGTCTACAAGAAACACATATGAGGCGGGTAGACACACACAAGTTTAAGGTTAACGGCTTGAGCAAAATCTTTTGGGCGTCAAATGAGAAAAAGAAGGCAGGAGTGGCTACTATGATCTCTGACAAAGCCAAAATAAAAATAGATATGATTAAAAAAGGCAGGGAAGGTCATTACATCCTGATTAAAGGCAGTATAAACAATGAGGAAATAACACTGCTCAATATATATGCATCAAGTGGTATAGCATCCAAATTCATAAAGGAGAAACTGGCAGAGCTCAAGAAGGAAATAGATAGTAAAACCATAATAGTGGGAGATCTAAATATTCCTCTTTCAGATCTAGATAAATCAAACCAAAAAATAAATAAGAAAGAGGTAAGAGAGGTGAATGAAGTCCTAGAAAAATTAGATTTAATTGATATGTGGAGAAAAATAAATAGGGACAAAAAGGAATATACCTTCTTTTCAGCTGCACATGGTACATTCACAAAGATTGACCATGTAATAGGACATAGAATCATTGCAAACAAATACAAAATAGCAGATATAATAAATGTAACCATCTCAGATCATAATGTAATGAAAATAATAATTAGTAAGGTCACATGGACAGGCAAATCAAAAACCAATTGGAAATTAAACAATATGATTCTCCAAAACCAATTTGTCAAAGAACAAATCATAGAAACAATCAACAATTTCATTAAAGAGAATGACAATGATGAGACATCCTACCAAACTATGTGGGATGCAGCCAAGGCAGTACTCAGGGAGAAATTTATATCCTTGAATGCATATATTAACAAATTAGGGAGTGCAGAGATTAATGAATTGGGTATGCAACTCAAAAAACTAGAAAGTGAGCAAATTAAAAATCCCCAGATGAAAACCAAATTAGAAATACTAAAAATCAAGGGAGAAATTAATAAAATTGAAACTAAAGGAACTATTGAATTAATAAATAAGACTAGAATCTAGTATTTTGAAAAAACAGATAAAATAGACAAAGTACTAGTCAATCTAATTTAAAAAATGGAAAGAAAAAAACCAAATTGACAGTATCAAAGATGAAAAGGGAGACCTCACCTCTAATGAAGGGGAAATTAAGGCAATCATTAAAAACTATTTTGCCCAATCATATGGCAACAAATATAACAATTTAGGAGATATGGATGAATATTTACAAAAATATAAATTGCCTAGATTAACAGCAGAAGAAATAGAATACCTAAATAATCCCATATCAGAAATAGAAATTGAACAAGCCATCAAAGAACTGCCTAAGAAAAAATCACCAGGACCTGATGGATTCACAAGTGAATTATATCAGACATTCAAAGAGCAACTAATCCCAATACTATACAAATTATTTGATATGATAAGCAAAGAAGGAGTCCTACCAAATTCCTTTTATGACACAAATATGGTACTGATTCCAAAGCCAGGGAGACCAAAAACAGAGAAAGAAAACTATAGACAAATCTCCCTAATGAACATAGATGCAAAAATCTTAAATAGGATACTAGCAAAGAGGCTCCAGCAAGTAATTAAGAAGATCATCCACCATGATCAGGTGGGATTTATACCAGGAATGCAAGGTTGATTCAACATTAGGAAAACCATCGACATAATTGACCATATCAACAGTCTAACCAACAAAAATCACATGATTATCTCAATAGATGCTGAAAAAGCCTTTGACAAAATACAGCATCCATTTCTTTTGAAAACATTGAAAAGTATAGGAATAGAAGGACCCTTCCTAAAAATAATAAACAGTATATACCTAAAACCATCAACAAGCATTATATGCAATGGGGATAAATTAGAAGCCTTCCCAATAAGATCAGGAGTGAAACAAGGATGCCCATTATCACCTCTATTATTCAACATAGTACTAGAAACACTAGCAATAGAAATTAGAGAAGAAAAAGAAATTGAATGTATCAAAATAGGCAATGAGGAGACTAAGCTATCACTCTTTGCAGATGATATGATGTTCTACTTAAAAAATCCTAGAGAATCAACTAAGAAGCTGGTAGAAATAATCAACAACTTTAGCAAAGTTGCAGGATATAAAATAAATGCGCATAAATCATCAGCATTTCTATACATTTCCAACACATTAGAGCAGCAAGAGGTAGAAAGAGAAACACCATTTAAAATCACCCTAGACAATATAAAACACTTAGGAATCTATCTACCAAAACAAACACAGCTATTATATGATAACAACTACAAAACACTTTCCAAAAAAATAAAACTGGATCTCAACAATTGGAAAACCATTAATTGTTCATGGGTAGGATGAGCTAATATAATAAAAATGAAAATTCTACCCAAATTAATTTACCTATTTAGTGCCATACCTATCAAATTACCAAAAAACTTCTTTACTGAATTAGGAAAAACTATAACAAATTTCATTTGGAATAACAAAAGATCAAGAATATCAAAGGAAATAATGAAAAAAAATGTGAATGAAGGGGGCCTAACAGTACCAGATATTAAACTATACTATAAAGCAGCAGTCATCAAAACAATACGGTACTGGTTAAGAGATAGAAGGGAGAATCAGTGGAATAGACTTGGGGGTTAATGACATCAGCAAGACAGTGTATGATAAACCCAAAGAGCCCAACTTTTGGGAAATGAATCCACTATTTGACAAAAACTGCTGGGAAATTTGGAAAACAATATGGGAGAGATTAGGTTTAGATCAACATCTCACACCCTACACCAAGATAAATTCAGAATAGGTGAATGTTCTGAATATAAAGAGGGAAACTATAAATAAGTTAAGTGGACACAAAATAGTATACCTGTCAGATCTCTGGGAAAGGAAAGATTTTAAAACCAAGCAAGAGTTAGAGAAAATTACGAAATGTAAATTAAATGGTTTTGATTATATTAAGCTAAAAAGCTTTTGTACAAACAAAAACAATGTAGTCAACATCAGAAGGGAAACAACAAATTGGGAAAAAATCTTTATAATAAAAAACTCTGACAGGGGTCTAATTACTCAAATATACAAGGAGTTAAATCAATTGTATAAAAAATCAAGCCATTCCCCAATTGATAAATGGGCAAGAGACATGAATAGGCAATTTTCAGGTAAAGAAATCAAAAGTATCAATAAGCACATGAGAAAGTGTTCCAAATTTCTAATAATTAGAGAAATGCAAATCAAAACAACTCTGAGGTATCACCTCACACCTAGCAATTGGTTAAAATGAAAGGAGGGGAGAGTAATGAATGCTGGAGGGGATGTGGCAAAATTGGGACATTAATGCGTTGCTGGTGGAGTTGTGAACTGATCCAACCATTCTGGCTGGCAATTTGGAACTATGCTCAAAGGGCTATAAAAGAATGCCTGCCCTTTGATCCAGACATACCATTGTTGGGTTTGTACCCCAAAGAGATCATAGATAAACAGAGTTGTACGAAAATATTTATAGCTGCGCTTTTTGTGGTGGCAAAGAACTGGAAAGGGAGGGTATGTCCTTCAATTGGAGAATGGCTGAACAAATTGTGGTATATGCTGGTGATGGAATACTACTGTGCTAAAAGGAATAATAAACTGGAGGAGTTCCAGGTGATCTGGAGAGACCTCCAGGAACTGATGCAGAGTGAAAGGAGCAGAGCCAGACAAATATTGTACACAGAGGCTGATATACTGTGGTAAAATCGAATGTAAAAGACTTCTGTACCGGCAGCAATGCAATGACACAAGACAGCTCTGAGGGATTTATGGTAAAGAACGCTACCCACATTCAGAGGAAGAACTGCAGGAGAGGAAACATATAAGATAAACAATTGCTTGAATGCAGGGGCTGAGGTGGACATGATTGGGGATGTGCACTGGAAAGGACCACACCAATGCAACTATCAACAATATGGAAATAGGCCCTGAACAAGGACACATTTTACAACCAGTGGAAATGTGCGTCGGTCATGGGTGGGGGGAGATCTGGGGGTGAAGGGGAAAGTAGGGGCATAAAGTATGTAAACAGGTTAAAAATGAATATTAATAAATGTTTAAAAAAATAAAGGAAAAGCCAAAAAAAAAAAAAGAATATCAAGGTAAATAATGAAAAAAAATGTGAAGTATGGAGGGCTAGCTTTACCAGATCTCAAACTATACTATAGAGCAATGATTATCAAAACTATAAGGTACTGGCTTAGACATAGAAGGATGGATCAATGAAATAGACTTGGGCTAAATGACAGTAGCAAGATAGTGTTTGATGAAAGCAGAGACCTCAGCTTTGGGGATAAGAAGCCATTATTTGACAAAAACTGCTGGGAGAATTGGAAAAGTCTAATTTCTCCCAAATGATGGGCATCCCTTTAGTTTCCAGTTCTTTGCCACCACAGAGAAAACTAATATAAATATTTTAGAATATCTTGGATCTTTTTCTTTTTTCCTTATCATCTTAGGAAATAAACCTCATAGTTGTATTACTGGGTCAAAAGGTATGTTCAATTTTATAACTCTTTGAGCATGATTCTAGATTGTTCTCCAAAATGGTAGAATCAGTTCATAGTTCCACTAGCTGTATTAGTGGCCTTATTTTTCTATATCTCCTCCAACATTTGTATTTTTGCCATTTTATCATTTTAGCCAATCTGATAAATGTGAATTGATATCTCAAAGTTATTTTGATCTTAATTTCTCTAATAATAATGTTAGAGCTAGTTAAAATAAGCAGAATTATATCTCCCAAATCAAACCCAGAAATTATATGAAAATAATTATTAAATAATTTTTATGGAAATAAAGTCAGATTGAAATAATTGGAGAAATATTAAACTAATATCATTAAAATGACAATTCTACCTAATATACCTATTCAATGCCATTACAATAAAGGACCACTTATATGTATTCCCTTTGTGAATCCAGACCTAGGCTAATCTTGACTAGCACTGTAACTTGAGACAAAGATCTTCAAAATTATTTTCTGTTGTGTCCAATTCTTTGTGACCCATTTGAGGGTTATCTTGGCAAAGACACTGGAGTGCTATGCCATTTTCTACTTCAGATTTTTTTTACAGATGAGGAAACTGAGGTAAGCAAGATTAAGTGACTTGGTCAGTGTCGCACAGTCAGTGACTGAGGACAGACCTGAATGCAGGGCTGGCACTCTACACAAATGCATTGCCACATATCTGCCCTTGAGGCAAATGTCAGGTGGACAAGCAACCTTGACTATCTTAATTACAACTCATATATCTTGGCTTAAAGAAAGCAAATGAATATAATAAGCAGACTTTCCCCTAAAAAGCTTTATTGAATATAAATCATTGTTTTAATCATTCAGATAAACTGGAAGTAAGAAACAAATTTGTAATGTCTTATCCAGGGACAGAACATTTTCCATTTTATGCAAACATTTTCTAAGAATAGATATAGATTTTCAGTATAGATTATGCTTTTTCGAATGTAGAAAATGTCTCTGGAGACTGATGTTTTTATATCAAAGAAGAAAGAAATTTAGCTATAGAAATATAGGATAAGTAAAAGTTTCAGTTTTAGATTGTTGTATAAAAGAAAGATTAAACTTGGTCTGCATATCTCCAAAGTAGCATTAGAAGGACTTGGTAGAAGG
This sequence comes from Gracilinanus agilis, assembly GCF_016433145.1. Taxonomy (NCBI): domain Eukaryota; kingdom Metazoa; phylum Chordata; class Mammalia; order Didelphimorphia; family Didelphidae; genus Gracilinanus; species Gracilinanus agilis. The sequence goes on from NC_058132.1 coordinate 482,879,948, forward strand.
TGAAGAGAAGTAGATTCAGTATTGATATTAAAAATACTTTTTAACAAATAGAGCTGGATAAAGGGTGTAAAGTAGATTCTACTTTGGTGGAGCATTTCAAAGTAAAAGCTTAATGAACATTTCTTGGAGAAATTATGGAGTTATTCCTGGACAGGGAGACATTGAACTAGATAATCTTTAATGCCCTTTCCAACTTTAAGATTCTGTGACAAATATTATATTTATGAAAAGAAAGTTTAAAAAAAATTTAAACAATTAAATTTTAATTGTAATTAGGTTTCTATTAAATGAAATATATAAGTTCTGAAAATATAGAAACATGGTCTCTCTTGAGCTCCAGTCCTATATTACTCAGTCAGTCAAACAACTAGTATTTGTTAAGTGGCTGCTCTGTGCCAGGGACTGTGTTAAGTGCTAGAGAAATGAAAAAAAAAAAAAAAAGCAAAGGTGGTCCCTGCTTTCAAGGAGTTTATAGTCTAATAGAATATTGACAATTGCCTTTTAGACATCTTAAATGTTATGTCTTGTAGATCTCTCAAACGCAACACGTTCAAAACAGAACTCATTATCTCCTCCCTTTCCCTCTCCGACTTCTCTATTACTGTTAAGAACACAACTGTCCTCCTTGTCACTGAGTTCCACAAAGTCAGTGTCATTTTTGACATGAAAAAGTTTAAAAACAAATTAAAAAACCCAGAACTGAATTTCTTCCTTCCCTCCAAACCAATTAGAGAAAGAGTTGTTGTGGAGCTAGAAAGGCAAAGCAAAAGAAGACATGGAGATATATTCTGACATAAGTAAGGAAAAAACAAAACAAACACATAAACAAAACATAATGAGGAACCACACCTGATACTTGTCATATTCATTTTTGCCTGTATAGAGAGACAGCTGCCAAAACAGCAAGATGGTTAAATTTTATAGGACTAACTGGGGAGGAAAAATGTGATGAGACAAAAAAGATAAATGGGTGAAATATTACACAGATGGGATTTTTGGCTGGACTTTCAAATGTTTAATGTTATACAAAAGAAAATGTTAAATGTAGAAAAGAAACAACAAAGTTGTGCTGTCTCTGATCCTAATTTGATCGAGTGTAATTAAGGATTGGAAGGTTGCTGCCAAGTTTAGAACTTACTAAGAATTCATGGTTTCTAAATTTAGGAGTAACAAAAAACTTTTAGACTTCTTAGCCTGTTTAAGTCAGCAAAGAAATATGTTCTGTGCAACAGCTTTTTAAAAATTTGCTTTCCTAATAATCTGAGAAGTCAGTCAAGAAATATTTTAAAATAATGGTATTTTGAGATCAATATTAGACCTTCATTTATTTATTCATTTACTTAACTATATCTTAATGTGCATGTAAAATTCAGATACAGTCATTGAAAAATTCAGGCACACTTTTCCTGCTAAATCTACCCTTAGCCTTCCCACAAATAATTGACACCGCTAAAAAAAACAAAACATTTTTTGAATATATTGTCTGGTTTGATTATGTTAATTTCATTTTAAAATAATGCTTCCCTAGGTTCAAACCCGGCCTCAGCCACTTCCCAGCTGTGTGACCCTGGGCAAGTCACTTGACCCCCATTGCCCACCCTTACCACTCTTCCACCTATGAGACAATACACCGAATTACAAGGGTTTAAAAAAAAATTTTTAAAAAAAAATTTAAAAAAAAATAATGCTTCCCTTCTAAGGCTCATTTTAACTATGGCCATGCCCTTCATCAACATTACTATGATAAATTTACAATAAACATAGGTTCTTTTACATTAAGGAAAATGAAATAATTTGGAAAGCACAAAGATTTCATCAGATATGTGACTTTTGAGGAAAAATATACATTTAAACTTGTAACCAATAACAACCAATAAATACTTTGTTATTTTAGAAAATGTGGATATTGTTAACATGGGACTTAGGTTCATATTATAAGATATCTTATAGAAACAAAATGTAGGTTGCATTCTAATAGTACCACCTTATAGTTGTGTGATTTTTTAAATAAAATTAATATGTTTTTCACTTTCCTCATTTGTAAGATGGCAGTAGTAAGAGATCTGTCCTAAAACAATCAAAACAAAGGCAAGAGTGAAGAAATATGACTGGATAGTAAGTCCTATAAAAGAAAGTCTGAAAGTTTTAGTGGGTGGCAGGTTCAACATAAATCAACAGGGCAACATGTCTGTCAAAAAAATGGCAATAACTAATTTCATTTTAGCTTATATTAATGGATATATGGCTTTCGAGCTTCTCCAAAAGGGTGACTAGAAATACAGTAATAGCTAGAGATTCATATAGCAACAATGAAGTTAGCAATATTACAAAAGATGTTTGGAGGGGCAAGCTGGTGACAAAGAGAATATTTACATAGAGGAAGAGGATGTCACATCTTCTAGAGAGATCCACTTCTGTCCCCACAAAGGATGACTAGTAGGAGATGAGCCCTGGGAGAATGATGCAAGGGCTGTGGGATCCTGTTTGAAGTTTTGTGACCACTTTGAATGGTATAAACTTATATGTAGAAGAAAATAAATAGTTGGAGTGACGGTTCCCATTAGGCAGAGGCCGTACATTTCTAGACTAGGGGAAAACACCCTGCCATATATCCATACCCTCACTCACAAAAAAAGTTTGTTCACCATATATCTAAGACAAGGGATGAAGTCCAAATAGATACTCCCTAGTTATTGAGTTATAACTCTGGGTAGAAAGGTAAGGAGACTCAAGACTGTGCCATTCTGGGGTGTTGAAATCTAATGAAACTAGATATATGTAGCCTAGAGAATGGGGAATATTATAGCTCTCCTAAAGTCTTTTGAAAGGGCTATCATTTTGAAAAAGAGATCAAAGTTCTAATTTATCCCTAATGGAAGAACTAAAAACAATGCTTGGAAATTGTAAAGATCACATTTCCATTCAATTTTTGGGAAAACTTTTTAAAAAATAGCATATATCCAAAAATTTGATGAGCTCCTTGTGAAAAGAATACCCCTTACTAGAGATCATTAAGGAAAGGGCAAGTAGTTATTTGTTGGAAAGATGTTATAGGAGACAATCTTATTCAAGTTTAGATTACACTACATAACTACTGAGATGAATTTATGTGTTGGGACTCTGATTCTGTAAATGATAACTTACTTGATCTCATCTGCAAAGATAACATGTTAAAATTATAGGATATCAACTCATATAGAACTAGTAATGTTAGTTGCAAGGCTTCTAAATGTTTAAAAAAGAAGGAAGGAAAGCTAAAAAATGAGACTACCAAAAGCCCAGTTGCTATGGAAGCAAGTCAATTATGTAACCAATACAATCAAGGCCAATAGCAGGAAAGGTAGTTCTCTCTGAACTCCTATTATTGCTAATATTTTCCTCCATTTAATTCACTCCCTATTCTCAGTTATAATACAGGCCAAAACAACCTTCTGTTTTTAGCGAGTATTAAAAAAAACCAAAAACTTTGTCCCTGGGCAGTGATGGAATAGCTGGGGAGCCCACTAGTAGAGCTGGTAAGGAAGACACAGACTGTGAAGAAAATGAATTATGACTCACCTTCTGGACCCAGAAATTCCTTTATGAATTATATGTGAATTCATGTAAAGCAGGATGGAAGAATGGGTATTATTGTTCTTGGAAAGCTTAGCCACATATCCATATATATTCGTAAATGTGTGTGTGTGTCTCACCAAAATGCACTCTATTAACATGTATGATATAATAGTTTTATTTTAATACAATGAAATATCTATGTAAATACACATATGCACACATGAAAATACATACAGAAGTGTGTGTAAATAGGTATATATGTATACACATATACATTTATCCTATATCATGGTATATGTGTCTGCATGTCTGTGTGTGTACATGTGTGTGTATACTGAAAGAATTAAATTACCACACTAGAGGAATAAATACAAGCTAGGGATAATAAATAACAGTCTCTGGGTTAATTAGATGACAGTTCACTGTGGGTTCGTTAGATGTCAAGCTGGGTATTTGGGAAAGGAACTTACAGGAGAGTATATAATGTAAAGGTTTAATAAAACAATGGGATAGGGAGTGAAGGGAATGGGACAACTACACTTAATTTACTAAGGGTCTCCACCCAAAGTCCAAGAGGGAGAAAATCTACTCTAATCAACTACAAGCTACCAACTGCCTTAACTCTAGCCAAATCCACAGTCAGGATTGGTGAGCAGGCCCAGTTTTGTGGGATCAGGTTTCTCACATAAGTCAGTCGAAGCAAGATGATTTTCCAAGCTCCTTCACTGGAGTCCTGATAGTCTGCTATTAAATCCAAAGTAAGGAGAGAGAGCGAGGATTTGATCCCAATGTCTACCACTGGGCCAAAATTCAACTCAAGCTTCCTCCTTCACTGAGTCTCTTGATTGAAGATGATCTCAGGTTCAATTAGGATCCACACCATTAGGAAAACAACTCTCTTAATCCAAGGAGTTAGTGAGTGAGAGTCCCAGCTCTCTTCATCCAGGGGAAACAGTCTGTCTCAATTGATTCCATCAGACATCAGTGAAAGTCCAAACTGACAGTGTATTCAAAGTTCCAGAATCTCCCTACCAATCAATCTTGCTCTGCTAAGCTACACATCCTATGTTTCTATAACAATACCAGAATAAAAGGCTGGAGCTATAGACATCTCATTGGTAAGGACTAATGGGTCTCTTTCAAAAAGGTCACTTTATGGAGATATGTTATAATGGAAAGAAAAAAAGGCAAAGAGTCAGAGGACCTGATCTAGGGCAAGAAACATCATCCAAACTGAGCTTCAGTTTCCTTCTCAATTAAAATGGCAACATTAGACTAAGGTCTTGCCTACTTTACATGTCATGACCTCTTCTGGTAATAGTTGTATGCTGAAGTTAGCATACCTTGAATAGAAAAAAGGAGTAAAACAATTCAAAAAGGAGTTGGACTCTTATGGATGCTTCTTCTATTGGAGGGTGGGAGGAGGGAGGTATTTCCATAATCTGCTAGTCTATATTAGGGATCACCAACTCATTTCACTGATTAATCAATTATTTGAAAAATCTAATGTGATCTAATGTAGTTCTACAGAGTCAGTGGCTTCCAAACTCTCCCTTTCACTAAATGTAAGTGATCCTTTATCTCTTTGCTGGCTAAGACACATTTACCTTCATTAAATCACAAAATATTTTTTCATGATTAATAGACATTTATGCAGTAAAATAAAACAACTTTGCATGTTTTCATCTTCCCTACATTTCCCCTTCTAGTTCCAGTGTTTTGGAAGAAAGAAAAGCAATATCTCCAAATTAAAAAAAAAAGCTGGGGTCCCCCAAACTCTACACCACACTATTATTGATCATAAAAGTAACCATCAGTAGACATGTGTTTTTCTTTTTAATTATTGGAAATCATTACCAATTAGTGGAAGAGTCAATCAGAAGAACTCAGTTAAAGTCCAAACATTGAAATGTAATAACTATGTGATCTTGGAATAGTCAATAAATTTCTGAGTCTCTTTTAGGTCTCTTATAAATTAAGGATAATGAAGTCTAAAACACATACCTCACATTTTGTTTAGGACTGAATGAAATCATGTGGAAAGCGTTTTGCTAAATTCCAAGGTGATCTGTAAATGTCAACCGTTATTATCATTAGTACTCCAGACATACTGACTTTTCCTTTCCTGGACTCCTCATATATCATTTAAGATCATATAAAGGGTTTGTGATCTCATTGCTGTTGGATTTTACAGATCAAAACTTGCTCTGTCCAGCTCTTCTTCATGTCCTCCCATATGCTCACCATAGGGGATTCAGTCTAACTTCTGAAAAATCTCCTCCATGTTCTCTTTACATTTAAATGCCAATGTTTGATGTGGTCTTCACAATGATTATACCTATTCCTCTGTCCCCCTTCTACCTTACTATATGTGACAAGCACACAAAATATTTAAGTAACAATAGCAAGCAATATCAGATTATACCATTGACAACAGATTCAGAGCTGAAGGGGAACTTCAAAACCATCTGGTCCAAATCCCTTATTTCACAGAAGAGAAAAATGAGGCTCAGACAGGTATATTGATTTATCTGAGATCATGGTTTCCAGGTTGGGATTTGAATTCAGGCCTTCCTGATTCTGAGTTCAGTCCCTATGAGACTTTTCCAAATGTATTTCTATTCTTACTTAAAAGTTTCATGTATATGCTGTCTCTCCTCCTAGAGCGAATGCTCCTTAGAGGAAATTCTTTTTATACAACTTTTGCATTTTTCATAGTACCTAGCACAGAGTTAGGTAAACATTAGGTATTCAATAAATATTTCATATTATGAAATTTAGCACAGGAAGGATAACTATAAGTCATATCATCTATCCTACACTATTTTACAGATGGAAATACTGAGTACCAAAATGGTGGAGTGAACTGAGATTTTCCCAGTGTCACAAGCTGAAAAAATTTGAACACACCTTCGATGGTTTGAAACCCATTCTCCTCATTTTGGTGAATTCTCATACAATGCAACCATTTTGGAAAATAATATAGATTTATGCTCAAAGAGGTATAAACCTTTGTTTACCCTTTGACCCAGCAATACCACTATTAGGTTTGTTTCCTAAGGTGATTATAAGGTGGGGGAAGGGTTTTTTGGTCAAATATATTAAAAGGTGGTTGCCAGAGGATTGAACAATTATCAATCCTCAATTAAAAATAATCTCAAGTCAAAATTGACTTTTATGGAAGTTTATTTACAGCTGAGACGAGAAAGAGGAAATAAGGAAATAAGAATCTAACATAGTAGGTAAATTACTATGATCCTCTAATTGATCCAGGTAGATCTAATTAACCCTCAGCTGAGAGTCAGAAAGCCAGAGGTCTGGAGGTGAATGAAGCAAATTCATAGAGTCCCTATTAAAGGGAAGTTCCTTAAGAGAAGTTCAGGAACATTCAGTCTTTAAACTCACAACATGGACTTCTAAAGAAGATACTGAAAGCAGTCTCAACAAAGTCTTAGCATTCCAGCCAGCACTCCTCCATGAACCAGGAAATCTAGAAGACTCCAAAGAGCTCCTTTACCAGCAGCCCTCTTCACCAGAAGAAGCCTGACACTCAATTCTCTCTTTTTAAAAGGTTCACTTATGCATCACTTCCTGATTCATCACCCACTCTAGCCCACATAGGTTAGGGACCTCCAAAATTGGAGGTGCTCTCACCTCTGGTGATTAAATCTAAAAATGGGCAGTGTAGATTTAATCTAATTATCACATGATCAGGAAAAATGAAAAGAACCTTTATATTCTACAATATTTATAACAGTTCTCTTTGTGGTGGCAAAAAAACAGAATTTGAAGGGATGGTCATTACTTGGGGAATGGATGAATTAATTTATGGAATGTGATGTGATGGAATAATACTGCACCGTAAGAAAGGATGAAAAAGTTAATTCAAAAAAATACCAACATGGAAATAGAGATGTGAAACCTGACTACATACTTTTGTATAAAAATGGACACCTGAAATGAGCAGATTTTGGCAATTGTATGAAAATAGATGAGCTATTTTCTGCCTTTCAAGATGATAGATACCTTTATATGATATTGGAATATATGCTTGGTGGAGACCTTGTAGACCTTCCAAGTGATATGATGTGCCTGGAAAATGGGCCAGATTTTGCACAGTTGGAGTTCTGTCTTTGGATGTAATACATTCCATGGGTTTAATACACACACAAAAAGAAAATATCTACATGAAATTATGAAGACCAAAATGAGCAGAACCATGAAAACACTGTATTTGGCAACAGAAATATATTTGAAGAATAATTTATGTCCACTTCTAGAGAAAGAGAAAGAACTGATAAATAGAAATGAGCAAAACATTTTATATATGATGCAGGGAGGGGAGGGAGGTAGTACCTGGGAATTTTAATGAAACAAACAAACAAACAATCAAATGATAAAAAATTATTTATATTGAGCATGATAAATAACTTTACTGCCCCTTAAAAGGTAGTTAAATCTCTGTAGCCATTGTCAGAAGTAGGAAAGAGCATAAGTTCATCTACCCACTCTACTTGCCCCTGTCTCCTAATTCTTTCCACACTACTCTCTTGCTGTAACTTTAGGAGTACATGGCAGAAGAGGATTTGGTGAGAAGTGGATTCTTCATGGATAGAACTCATTAGGACTTTCATTTATAATAACTTACAAAAGGCTTCTTAAACAAGTTTTTAATTTATATATTCTAGGTTCCTTCCTCTCATGCTCCTCTATCCTATGGCATGCATGCTGGAGGGGGCTGCTCCCTTCCCCATCTCCATGTGCACCTGAGGACATTCCTCATTTCAACCAATCCTCTGTCCATCAGCCCAATGGGAATGCTTCCTCTCTCCCCTGTTTGAGGGTAAAGGGGCAGTTCACCCCTGGTGTGTGGGTACAGTTTGGTCACTTGGTCTCTAAAAGGTTCACCATCATTGCCCTAGGGCATGCCTATGCCAAACATGATGGGATCCAGATAAGTCTAATTAAAAACCAAGAGTCAGAAAAGCCTAGGTTCAAATCCTCATATAATAGCTATGTAACCATGGCAAGTCACTTATCCTCTTTGATACTTATTTTCTTCATCTCTAAAATAAGTGAGTTATATTAGATGGTCTTTAATGTCCTTTTTAGCTTTAAAGCTTTGATCCCATTAATCATACATACCCTTTGCACCCTGACAGTCTGATACCAATGGACTTTGGGACTTGGGTTACAGTATTGTCATGTATTACTCTGCCCAACTATTTCATTTTAAAGTTTACCAATCTTTATAAAAGATTTATAGAGAAAAATAATTTAATTGGTGCAGATGGGGTTTCCTTCCTACATAAGTCATTTCAGACATAATTATACACAGACAAACTCCATGTGTGCTGGCATCTTGAAATACAAGCAATAACATGATGTGAGATTCAGACCTTTGAAAGATAAATGCTCCATGTGGGGAAGCTGTCTAAGTATCTGGGTGGAAGGCTTTCTAATGGAGAGGCATTGCCCTTCCAGAAGCCATAATAATATTCAGCTGGGCTTTGAACACTTGTGCACCAGCAGAGCCCAGATCTTTCAGGCACCAGGGGAAAAGAATGCTAATGCTGATAATGTCAGTGAAGCAAAAGAATAAAAGAAATTCAGTGCTGCAGATTTCTTTTTAGAAGGCATTTGCCAGGAATAGCTTCCTGCTCTCCTCCTTCAAATGGCCCAGCTGCTCTGGCCTTGTGCAAATGGAAGCTGTTGGATATGTTTGTGGTAGCTTTGGCTGGCAGGCCTTTTGTTACATAGAGAAAGACATCACCTTGACAACAACAACAAACAGAGTGATTTCTATCAAATCAAATCAAAGCCTTCCTATGTGGAAATCATATGTTGGCATAAGTAATATTTCCAAAAATGGCTCAAAGTCCACATGCTTATGTGGTAGTAATTGGATATACTTAATTACATGGGCCAGGTTGGCTTCCCTTTAAGAGAGCTTTGGCTCTTTTCTTAGAATTGGATTGGTTTAGGTCAAAGGCTTGAATCATTGATGTAGCTTCAATCATTGGCTCAGCTTCCTTGTCATCTGAGGCATAAAGTACCCAGTCAATGGGAAGCTGATGTTGCTAAAATCTAGCAGGGTTGCTACCCTGGAGAATGCAGAAGCAGAGGAGAACAGTGTCTATGTTTAGTGAATTGTCATTTAATTCTTGTACAAAGAAATTTATTCTGACTGAATTTTATGAAGCTAATATTTCATTGTATTTCAATTCCTGAACCTAAACCACTGAACTGGCCTGAACTAAGTTTGGCTTTGAGTAATTGGCATGGTAGCATAGTAGAAGGAGTCCCAGATATGGAGTCAGGAAGATCTGAGTTCAAATCCTCCTCAGACATTTTCTAGCTATGTAACAATGAATAAGTGACTTAATCCTTCTCAATCTCCATTTCCTCATCTATAAAAAAGTTGTCATGAGGATAAATTGAAATTAATATATGTAAAGCACTTTGCAAACTCTAAATCAATGTATTAGTGTTTTATTATTATTTTATAGTTTTTACATGAGAACCTTTCTGGTAATACTTATTTCTCAGATTTGTGTAATGCTTTCTTTTTTTTACATATTTTTACATATGTGAGCTCATATGATTTTTACAACCTTTCCAAACCAACACAAAAATGGTCTTTCCCATTTCACAAAAGAAAACTGACACCCAGAATATTTAGTTGACTTGTCTAAGGTCCTAGTATGAGGACCCAGTGACACACCCATGGTTAGAAACAAGTTCCCTCAATTTTTAATATTTTCTACTTTATCATGCTACTTTCCTTCAAATTGTAGTTTATGCGATCATATGTAATTGACTTTGCTACTAATAGCAATGCAAGGAGTCAAGACAATCCAGAGGAACTCATGAGAAAGAATATTGTCCACATTGAGAGAAAGAACTATTGGTGTAGAAATGCAGAAGGAAAACATTTGATTTATCACTTGTTTATAGGGATGTGGGTTTTTGATTTTTAAAAGATTACTCAATGGATTATACGGAAATAAGTATTGAATGATAATGTGTATAATTGCTTGTTGGCTCTGGGAGGAGGGGAAGGAAGAGGAAAGGGAAAGAACATAAATCATGTAACCATGAAAAAATACTTAAAAAAAGTTGTAGTCCATATTGTTTTTGTTAAAATATTCTTAGCCTTGGTTCTGAACTTGTTTAAAAAACACATTTTGATAATTATATTTCAAATTAATTGGTTTATTTTGATATTCTATATATTTTATCATATATTTAAAGATATTATTCTAATTAGGGGTTCATAGACTTCACTCTGTAAACAAAGGAGTCTATGACACAAAATGGTTAAGAATCCATGTTTTAGTTTGATGTAAGAAACTAGGATCCTAATGTTAAAATATTTCCATGTGAGAAGGTACCTGTCCCTTTTTCTGAGTGGTCTGTGAGGTAACATCTTTATACATATTGAGGCATAAAATATTGGGGACAGACAAAAAGTCTAGAAGTTGGATAAAAAGTACACTAGGGCAAGATTCTTAACCCTTTCTGTGTCATGGAAACTTTTGACAGTCTGGTGAATCCTATGAACCCTTCTCAGAGTAATATTTTTAAATGCATAAAATAAAATGCACAACTTTGCAAAGCAAAACAATTATATTTCAATAGTTATCAAAAATGTTTTAAAAACATAGGTTAAGAACTCCTCTTCTAGATAGTTTTTTCTAGTATAGGGCCCTTGTCAAGTAATTTGGTATCATCAAAATATGCCTTACTACTTCTTGGAATTCAAGTGAAATGCATTCCCTGATCTGCCATCTCTTTCTACCCCATACCATCCTGTCAAGAACCACAGAAATCTACCCATTCTTTGAACTAGACCTCTTTTCCCACCTCATCTGCGAATTTTCCTAACTCCAGTCCAGGGTCATCATTCCCTCTTCTACATTCTCTCTCATAGTTCTTGTTTGTACAATTTACTTAACATTCATAATTTCTTGTTTTGCCTTTAAAGCTAGCTAAACTAGACTGAAAAATCACTGATAGAAGAACCAAAGTCTCCTACCTCCTTGAAACTCTCCTTATTTATAAAACAGAGTGGACACAACAAATATCTCTGATTCATTCATGCCTGTCTGCCCTGCTCTCAGTCCCCAGAGACTTTTCAGCCCAGTGGCTTGGGAATGCCAAATGACATCTATTCAAGAACTACCATCTGTTGATAACTATCCTTAATGAGAAGACCATTTCATATAGTACAGGAGAAGAGAACAGATGTTTGCCAGTATGTCAAGGAAACTTTTCACTTATCCAAAGAATGATCCTTGGAAATACTGAAATTTATCACTGCATTCTCTTTCTTTACTTGCACCCTGAAAAAAATAGATGAAATAATATTTTCTTTGTGGAAACTAGGTGTCCAAAGTCTAGGTGTAAATTTGACATCAAGATCTATGCCAACCTGAAGGCTCTATATATTTCTTTATCACTCATGTGACTATGAGAAACATCACTGATGAAGTTGTTTCAGAAGTCAAATATATTCTTAGATCTATATTCATAAATGGCATAAGAATTTAAGAATAGAGAACTAACATTTCCCAAAGCCTTTCTTTATATAAGACTCTGAACTTCCAAAACTTTCCAGGTAACCTTTCACTTTCCATTAGCATCAATACTTAGTTTTAACTCCACAGAACATCATGCTAATTCTCAATGTCCCCCCAACTTTTTCAGCTTCCTTTATTGAAATGAAAACTTCTTGAGAGAATAGACTGTCTTTCCTTTTCTTATCTGTATCCCCAACATTTAGCACAGTACCTGGCACATTTATTGTTGTTTTGCAATCATTCAGTCAAATTCCAGTTTTTGTTACTCCATGGACCATAGTACCCATGCCCTTCTATCCTTCTCTTTCAAAGTCTGCCCAATTTCGTGTTTATTATTTCCTTGATATTATCTTTCTGTTTCAAACTCTGCTCTCCCTTCTCTTTTACCTTCAATCTTCCCCAACATCAGGGTCTTTTCCAATGAATACTATCTCCTCACTGTATAGCCAAAGTAATGAAGCGTCAGCTTCAGGATGTTATTTTCCAGTGATTAATATGAATCAATTTCTTTTAAGTATTGATGACTGATTTGATCCCTTTGCTGTCCAAGGGATCCTCAAAAGTTTTCTTTATCACCACAATTTAAAAGCATTGATTCTAGCCATTCCCCAACTGATAAATGGGCAAGAGACATGAATAGGCAATTTTCAGATAAAGAAATCAAAACTATCAATAAGCACACGAGAAAGTGTTCTAAATCTCTAATAATTAGAGAAATGCAAATCAAAACAACTCTGAGGTATCACCTCACACCTAGCAGATTGGCTAAAATGATAGAAGGGGAGAGTAATGAATGCTGGAGGGGATGTGGCAAAATTGGGACATTAATGCATTGCTGGTGGAGTTGTGAACTGATCCAACCATTCTGGCTGGCAATATGGAACTGTGTTCAAAGGGCTATAAAAGAATGCCTTCCCTTTGACCCAGCCATACCATTTTTGGGTTTTTACCCCAAAGAGATCATAGATAAACAGACTTGTACGAAAATATTTATAGCCGCGCTTTTTGTGGTGGCAAAAAACTGGAAAATGAGGGTTTGCCCTTCAATTGGGGAATGGCTGAACAAACTGTGGTATATGAGGATGATGGAATACTATTGTGCTCAAAGGAATAATAAACTGGAGTAATTCCATGTGAACTGGAAAGACCTCCAGGAACTGATGCAGAACAAAAGGAGCAGAGCCAGAAGAACATTGTACACAGAGACCAATACACAGTGGTAAAATAGAATGTAATGGACTTCTGTACTAGCAACAATGCAATGACCCAGGACAATTCTGAGGGATTTATGGTAAAGATGCTACCCACATGCAGAGGAAGAACTATAGGAGTGGAAACAGAAGCAAAACAACTGCTTGAACACATGGGTTGAGGCTGACATGATTAGGGATGTAGACTAGAAAATACCACACCATTGCAATTATCAACAATTTGGAAATAGGTCTTGATCAATGACACATGTTAAAACCAGTGGAAATGTGCATCAGCCATGGGGGGAGGGGCTCAGGGGGTGAAGGGGAATGTAAGAGCATGAATTATGTAACCATGTTAACTTTTCTAAAAAATAAATATTAATAAATGTTTAAGAAATAAAATAAATTTTTTATATTTTACATGATAACACATGTATAACCCAGATTGAATTGTTTGCCAGCTCCAGGAGTGGGGAGGGAAAAAGGAAGAAAGACAATTTGAATCATATAACTTTGGAAAACATGGGAATTTATTAAAATCTATCAAACAAACAAACAAATGAATAAATAAATGAACGGATAAATAAATAAATAAATAAAATAAAAGCATTGATTCTGAGGCACTCAACTTTTCTTATAGTTTCAACTGGATAAACCGTAGCTTTGTATATTGCCCTTTGTCAACAAGGTGATTGAATTTTCTCCATAGTCTACTTTTTCCTTCAGAATTATTTTTATTTCAATTATAATAATATGCTAGCAAAGCAAACCATTATATTAAATTCTATCTTTGCCATACCAATCTGTCTGGATAGAGGACAATGTTTTATTCCCTGACTCCTTAATAAAACTATTGGATTATCTCCATCTGCCACCCTACCCCAGACAAAGTGCCTAGTTGTGCTCTTGTTTCCAAATAGAAATGTTTCCAAGTACTAGATATTTTATTAGGTTTCCTTAGATAACCTCACTTAACAGAGGCAAGAAGAACTGAGGCATTCAATAACATTAAAAAATGAATCCACAGGCAATTCATTGTCAGTGGCATCAGGAGAATTCACAACCCCAGATATCTCTTCTCTTTCAGTTTTTCCATTTAAAAATAATCAGATGAAATAGTGAACTGCACTCACAATAGCCCAAATTGTTACACACACACACACACACACACACACACACCAAATATTTATTAAGCAACTACCTTTGCCTAATGCTGAGCAGACAGATAATATGATGTAGGTCATACATGTGGTATAATCAATACATATTTGTATATCCAGTATGTTGATAAAGAAGTCACATGTCACTAATATAAGAAAAAAAATGTGAAGGAAGTTAAATGAAAAATGATTTATTTGATATGCATTCAGTCTTCATCAATTCCTTTTATGTGGCTAGCCTTTTTAGTCATGAGTCCTTTCGAGTTGTCTTAGATCCTTATATTGATGATAATAGTTGTCATTCATAGTTGTTGTATTGCATTTTAAAAATTCATTTCTAGAAGAGCAAATAAACTCAAATAGAAATAGGGACCACTAAGCCATTCATAAGATTCACATTATTGACTATGTTTTAAAATGTAATATTATTTATTCTATTATATTTTATTTACTTTGAAAACTCAATTATATTATAGTTTTATTTGGACATACTTGGCAGTATTGTGGGATATCTATTGCTTGTGGGCTATATATTTGACATCTCTGTTCAAAACTAATTATAAAAGAGATGGATAATGACATTTACAAAAGAAAGTAGTGATCACAGCAAGCCAACATGACTTTTATCAAGAACAGATCATGCTAGTCTAACCTCATATCCATTTCTGAAAGCTTTACTATATTGTTATATCAAGGAATTCTTTAGAGACATTTTACCTAAATTTTTAACATCTAAGCCTTATTATTCTTGCTGATAGGATAGAGAGGGGTGGGCTGGATGATAATATAATTAGATGGAATCAAATATGATTGAATGACTAAGCCCCAAAGTTGTAACAATGTGGAAGTAAATCTTGGGTGGGGGGAATGGCATTGAGGGAAACAGATTTAAAAAAAAAAATTTGTCAATGACTTGGATGAAAGCATACATGGTTCACTAATTTGCAAATGACAAAAAGCTAGGAAGAGAAGTTAATCTGTTTTACAACAGTGCCAATATCCAAAAAGATCTTCTTAAGCTAGAGTATTAGACCAAATTGATTATGAAATTTAATAGAGATTAATGTAAAGACTTGAGAGAAAAACAAGATAAAGTGAATAGAGGGCTATCCTGGGAGTTAGAAAGATGTGGGTTGTGGTGCAGAGAGGGGACATAACTGCTTTGCAGAGTTCTTCTGTCAGTTAGGGAGGTTTTAGAATCTTGGGAAAAATTCAGTTGGTCCTGGGAACTCGTGGAGAATATCAGGATCAATCTGAGCTCCTTCTTTAGATTGAAACCTGGCCTATATTTTGTAGCTTTTTTTAAAAAATTGTTAATTTAGCTAATTCCTTTGAATCTCCATACCCTGCCTTATTCCCACCTTCATTTTCCCTACCTGAATGTCTGAGAAGTTTGGAAAGGAGAGAAGTTCTGAGTGTTAGTTTCAAATTGGATAGTTTAGTCAAATAGGGATCACCTTTATTACAAATTTACCTTATTGAATCATTGTATCCAACTTTCCTACCCCTTTTGACTACTCTTGGGGCTGAAGTAGGCTGGTTCCTACTCAGTCTCACGTTCCTGCCTCCCTTCCCCCACCTGAAGCTTTCTTTAAGCAGCTGTTAAGAGTTACCTTGTATCCTCTACCCATTCCCAATCTACCCTAGAAGACAATAAACACTGTCTTTAATCAAAACCCTTTGACTACTTCATTAGTTGATTAATAAGAGAGGGAGGAGGAGAGAGAGGAATAACATACTCTCTGGAATTTGAGGGAAGCTCGAGGTATCTATTTGGAGGAAGTGTAACTTCAATACTAGTCCCTTCCTGTGAAACTGACAAGAAGCCTCAAGTCAGTTTCAAGCCGTTCTTGGCTGGCTCTAACCTTGCTCTGTAAAGTGTCTCTTTTACTCCAAAGGCTCAGTCTGTTTCCCTTCAGTGTTTGTCTCTAACCTGGGTCCCAGTCTGTGGTTTCCTTGCTGTTGTTTCCTGCCTTAGACTAACTCATCCTCTCCCTTGCAACTCTTGGTACCTCAGTGTTTATATTCCATAAACTCAGGCATTCCCTTATTTCTCGTACCACCTCAACTACCAACCTTCACTATTGTACCTTCCTCATCCACTATATTGCCTTGGGTCCCTTGCCTTGCCTTATTCCCTATTCCAACCACCTACTACCTATAGGGTAAGCCCTTATTACCTCCCTGAAATATTCCTTTATTACATCCTAAAATTCCCCTATTACAGGGTTCAAGTGCTGCCTTGAATACTGAGTACTTGAGTGGTTATGGACAAATTAATACCTCTTAGTGATTCAACAACCCAAATTCTCTTAAGAACATTAATTGTTCTTAAGTGAACTGCACTGGTAGTCAAAGTTTCTGCACTTGAAGCTCCCAATACTAGTTCTCTGTTCTCAAATCCCTATACCAAAAATACCAAAACAAAATATTCAGCTAAATTATATAATGGTTAGAGCTATGTGTCTGGAATCAGAAATATCTGAGGTTAAATTTGAGCTCAGACATTCAGTAGCTATGATCCTGCCTTAGTTTCCTTAATTGTAAAATGGGGACAATAATAGCATTTATTTTCCAGGGTGGTTGTGAGGATTAATTTAGATATCTGTAGAAATGTTTGGCACATAGAAGGTGCTATTTAAATGCTAATTTTATCCCTCCATCATTACCAATTAAATCCCAAGTCCATCCCAGCATATAAAGTATTATACTGGAATTAAAAAGAATCATATTCCCAAGTACAAGAATAAACAAATTGTAGATAGATGGCAGATCATTTGAAAAAGTCTGGGTTTTTTTAAATGGATTATGAGCTCAATGACAGTCAACAATTTGAAATGGCAGGCAACAAATTTGAATATAACTAGCTTGAATTAAAAGAACCATACTAGTCACGACTATAGAAATGAGAATTTCCTTGAACTCTGTCCTGTCATTCTACTTCTGGTGTATTGGATGCAGTTCTGAAAGTCACATCATAGGAAGGACATAGAAAATCTAGAAAACATCTAGAAGTGATCAGAATGATGAAGGATCATGGGATAATCATCTTCTTTATCATACTTCTCGCCTTGTCTACATTTTAATGTATATAATATATATATATATACATATATATATGTATATATATATATATAAAACTAGCTTGAGCCTTATGAACCTCATAAGAAATATTTTTCAACTATAGTTTTCACCTACATTTTATAGATGAGTCAACTGAAGATCAAAGAAAAGTATGCTCTTATTTGTGTGCTTGCGGGAAGCTGAGATGTCTAATTTGAAGAAGGTAAAACTTAGCAAGGACAGGGAGCTCTCCTCAAGTATTGAAGGGTTGCTACCACCTCACACCTATTAGATTAGCTAAAATGACAAAAAAGGAAAATGATAAATGTTGGAGGAGATGTGGAAAAATTTGGATACTAGGGTACTCTTGGTAGAGCTCTGAACTGATACCACCATTCTGGAGAATAATTAACCAAAGGGCCATAAAATTGAACATAC
>NC_058132.1:482897949-482919559 GCF_016433145.1 Gracilinanus agilis
CATATATATATATATAAAATCTAGCTTGAGCCTCATGAACCTCATAAGAAACATTTTTCAACTATAGTTTTCACCTACATTTTATAGATGAGTCAACTGAAGATCAAAGAAAAGTATGCTCTTATTTGTGTGCTTGCGGGAAGCTGAGATGTCTAATTTGAAGAAGGTAAAACTTAGCAAGGACAGGGAGCTCTCCTCAAGTATTGAAGGGTTGCTACCACCTCACACCTATTAGATTAGCTAAAATGACAAAAAAGGAAAATGATAAATGTTGGAGGAGATGTGGAAAAATTTGGATACTAGGGTACTCTTGGTAGAGCTCTGAACTGATACCACCATTCTGGAGAATAATTAACCAAAGGGCCATAAAATTGAACATACCTTTTGACCTAGAAGTACTATTATTAGGTCTGAATCTCAAAGAAATCAAAGGCAGAGGAAGAATACAAAAATATTTAGAGCAGCACTTTTTGTTGTAGCATAGAACTAGAAACTGAAGGGATGTCCATCAATTAGGAAATGACTAAAAAAGTTGTAGTATATGGTTGTAATGGAATAAGAAATGATTAACAGTGTGATTTCAGAGAAAAAAAACAACTAGAAAGACTCATATGAAGCAATGCAAAATGAGATGAGCAGAACCAGGAGAACACTATACCCAGTAACAAAAGTATTGTATGATGATCAACTGTGAAAGATTAAACTATTATCAGCAATGCAAGTACCTAAGAAAATCCCAAGGGACACATGATGAAAATGATCCACAGCCACATAAGCAACTATTAGATTCAGAATGCAAATTGAAGCATACAATGTTCCATTCATTTACTTCATAAGTGTTTTCATATATGTGCAATCTGTGTCTTCTTTCATGGTATGAGGAATTTGGAAATACACATTGCCTGACAACACTGGTATAATCTACTTGTCTTGGGGAACGGAGGAACAGAGAGAGAGAATCTGGATTGCAAAATGGCAGGAAAAATTGTTAAAATTTTTTTCTACATGGATTTGAAAAAATGTTTTAAAAATTTATGTGGAGCTAGGAAATATTTAACAAAACAAATGCAAGTAATTAAAAAAGGAAAAATAAAACAAAACAAGAAATGTGTTCCAATATTAATACTTTGGAACTATGTTTGATCATTGTATTTTATCTTAATTCTGTTGTCTATTAGTCTCATTCTTTCTTTAGACTTTCACTGATTCCTTTTATTCAATACTCTCATGCCCAGTACATAACCAAAATGCTGCATAAAAAGCTTTTGACTGGGATAAAAATTCTCTGGGCCATGAAGGAGGAATTTGGCCATGTGCCTCTTATTAACATTAATGGTAAGTCTGAAGTTTAATACTTTGCAGTCTACTGCAAATCTTTTTTAGTATGTGTGTCATGTGGGTCAATTAAATGCCTTCTATGTTCTGAGAAAAAATGCTCTCAAAAGATTATTCCATAAACCTCTCCCTTTTCCACATCCAAAAAAAAAGGTTGTACGAGGTAAAGCATATGGGTGAGGTCCCTCTGATATTTCCAAATATTATCATCTACTTCCTGGCCTATCTAAATTTAGAAACAAACTCTATACCCCTATGACTATCACTAAAGGAGGGACAATATTTCATGTAAGCAGGTTGTTTTCTATTATGTTTCATCTTTTGCATCATAAAAGATGCCTTGTAATATTTCAAATTCTTTCAGAATGGCAATAGAACACATCATTTAATCATTCTTATTAAATATTTCAAAGTTAAACCAATATGTATTAACAGACTTTGACAACTACCAGAGACTAAGCAGTAAAAAAAAACCACATAAAAGTGTCATTTCACAGTAATTGTCATAATTCTTTCTAGATATTTTTTGCTAAACTCTTACTTGATGTCTGAGTGACAACTGTAAGACACAATGGCAAGGGCTAGGCAAAAGGGTTTGCCCTAAGGCTCGCTGCTTGGAAGTAAATAGATCTCTTATAGCCCCACTTCACTGGAATATTTAGTCCTCCTTCCCAGTTTTCTCTGCCTCTTGTGTACTTTCTAGATTATAGATCTTTGTCAATGCTATGCTCTAAGACTGGAATGTGTCTCCCGAATTTCCTACAATGCCCAAAGGCATGAATAGAATGTGATAAATGAGGCACTGCTCTAGGCTGCTAGCTTGAATATACACACTTTCCTCCATGCTTCATATTCTTGAAAATACTACTTTATGGCACAACTATTTCCTGACCTCTATTGAGGTCAAGTCAGGTCAATAAACAATAAGTTATGTACTTGCCATATGCCAGGCACTACGCTAAGTTATAGGGATACAAAGAAAGGCAAAAAATTCCAAAGCAAAACAAAAAAAAAATCTTTCAAATCCCCAAACCAAAACAACCAAACCAAATAAACCAAACCAAAAAGTTTCTGAAATCTTAGATAGAAGGTGAGACTGGGAAAGACCTTTTGCAGAAAATAGGAATTGAACTGAGTCTTGAAGTCAGGGAAACTTGGATATGGAGGTCAGAACAAAGATAATTCTTAGGGTGACAGCTAGTGAAGAGGCACAGAGTTAGAAGATGGAATCTATATGCAAGGAATTACCAAATAGGTTAGTGTCCCTGGATCATAGACAGCATAGAGAGGAGGGAGTTGTAAGGTTAGAAAAGTAGGAAGAAACCAAGTTGTGAAGGCCATTAACCCTCAAATGGAGAATTTTATTTTTTGATGCTAAAAGAAATAAGGATCCTCTAGAGTTTATTGAATAGAAAGGGAAAGGAGTTATTTTGTCTAAACCTATGCTTTAGGAGAGATCAATTTGTCAGCTTTATGGAAGATGACCCAGAGTGGGGAGAGCCTTGAGACATGGAAAACATGCAATAAAAGATTATTGCAATAATGTGTGTGAGGTGATGAGGACTTGTATTTGCATTTGACTACCCCACCCCAACTCTTTTCACACCAGAGGCAGGTATTCCTAGTTATGGAGCTGCATTAATAATTTCTTTTCTTTCTTTAAGCATCACTTTGAGTACTTTGCTTGTATTTTCTCACTTACTCTATTTCAAAGGTCACAATGGCTCCGAAGTTTGTCAATTATTTTACTGGTTAACTTTCCTTGGTTAAACTGTTCTATACTCATCCATGCTGGGCCTATGAACAACAAACATAATTCTACAACAGTACCATTTTTGAAACCTTGCTTTTTTTGGGAACACCTGTCAGAGTTTGTAATCTGTTGGTACAAATAGAGAGAAAAGTTTCCTATATTTACAAAAATATTTATGTGAGTTATTTTTATGATGAAATAGAGCTGAAAACTAAGGGGACACTGTCATTTGGTGAATGGCTGTACAAGTCATGGCATATGAATTTAATGGAATATGAGGTTTTTAAAATGACAAAGGAAATGGTTTTATAGAAACCAGGGAAGATCTGTATGAATTGATATGGAGTGAAATGAGCAGAACCAGGAGAATAAATTATCAAAAACAAAAACATTGTTAAAACTGAGAATCATTTTGAAAGATGACGATGATCAACAAAGATGATGATGATTCCAGGGAACCATCGATGAAGAATTCCACCCACTTCCTGAGTTATAAACTAACTATTCAGAAATGAACATATATTTTGGGACATGGAAATTATTGGAATATGTTTTGCATGGGCATACATACTTCTCACAAGCAATAAGAGTTTTGTTTTCCTTTCCCTCTCACAACCATATCCTCTACCATGGGATGGAGCAAGTGTGAAAAAAAATGCTTTCTGATTGATGAAAAACTAAAAATACACTAGCAAAGACTTTAATAGCTCAGGTTCACTTTTAAAAATGATGAGACATTGGTGTCTACATTTATCATATATTTTTGTTATAATTACTTATTTATGTTCACTGTTCCTCTTTTAAGAATATAAATTCCATGAGGACAAGTATATAATTTCTTTCTTTACATCTAGTACAATGGACCATACATAATCAATGCTTCACAAAGGTTTAATTAATTAAACTTAATTAAAATATTTTTCTTTATTCTTTTTAAAGAGTACTTAATTATAATATATATTAGTGCTATGCTAAGAATCAAAACTAGAACTAGGGAATGTTGTGAAGGAGAAATTTATCTTTTATTTTTCTACTGCCTCCTTACTTATTCCCTCTTCAATAACTGGCCCATATTCCAGGGGATCTAGTTTCCCCAGAGGTCTCTCAAACTATAAGCCATTTTGTGGGCCATTTTGGTCTCTGTCCTCCTATTGAAATATACCTGTCTGATGACTTAATGAAAAAGTGGTGAATATTTTTTCCATGATGGCTTCCAACATATTAGGGAAAGAATTGCACCACATAAATAAAAATAAATTCCTCTAATATTAAAAAAAGAAATATTGAACAATGCCGTCAGTTGTTTTTATAACTTAAATCAAGCATATCATTCTATTTAAAAATATATGAAATAAGCTGAAATATAATTTAGTCCTATGTCAAAGGAAAGAGAAATGGAGGGAAACTTTATAAAACAAGAGTAATCTACAGATAGTGTGGTGAAATCAAAGATCACTCAATTTGGAGCTAGAAAACTTAATTTAGGTCCTTTTTCACATTCAGAATCTAGATGACTTTGGGTAGGTGACAATACTTTTGAGCCTCAAGTTCCTTATCTGCAAAATATCTTACCGAACTATCTGCCTTAAAGGGTTATTGTGAGGACTAAATAAAATAATATGCGTACAACCTGGAGCTCTAAAAACATATGTATAGAACTCTCTCCACTGGTGAAAATTGATAACTTGATCTTCCATGCCTGATAAGGGGCAGAACTGGTGAGGCTTTCAGTATCAAGAAAGAAGGCAAATGGTTGCAGTATTTCTTTAGGTTTCTGAAGGCAGGAAATGACTGAGAAGCCACTGCAACATGGAGGAACTGATCCCTCAATCAAAATTCCATTGCCAGTTTATTTCACTAGAGCCTTTGGGAATTTTAATATTGAGAGATCTTTCTAGGTAAAACTGAATTATATGACTCCTAGTGCTAAAGTCATTCACTGTTTTGTACGATATATTCTCATTTGCATACCGTTTCTTATTTCTATTTGCTATTGGCTTACATAAATGATTTACTTGTTATTTGCTTTGTCCTTTGTAGAATTGGTATCTGATAGGAAGAGAGTCAAACCTTGAACATATAGCTTAGGTTTCTCATTCTCTGTTCAGGGAAAGTGATTGTGAGTTCATCTTGAACTTAAATTTTATTTCCTTTAGATTAACAGTATTTAGGAGTTGATCAGGTAGATATGATTCTAGGCTAGTTCCCTTTCTTTGAAGAAAACAGAATGACTAGCCTCTGGCTCTGACCCCCACTTCCCATTCTGGTAGGCATCCATCTTCCTTATAGAAGGATAAATGGAGGAGACTCTAGATTTATCTTTTCATGCCTTCTTTTGAATCACATCTGAACAGACCAAGATGGAAACAAAAGTGTTCAAAATTCAAACCCACCACCATCTACTTGTATAACCATAAAGTACTATGTAAATGTAAACTAATATTGTTTCTGAGGCGGGCAAAATCTAAAAGGCAGATTTATACACAGATGTAGGGAAGGGATAGTGAGAAAAAACAAAAAGCAAAGACAGAGAAAGTGACTAAAACAGAGATAGGCAACAAACACAAATACCTCTATAGAAAAAGATACGAATAGAAAAATTTCTTAATTCGGCTTGGCAGCACAATATGTGCCAAATCCTTATTCATCTTCCCAATTCTACCTTTGCCTCTCTCTTAGTCTGGACAGTTTTCTTTCTCACTTATTTACTGCAATGGCAAGGTCTGACATCTCCATATTTTCTGTTCAATTCTTATTTCAGGCAGTCCCTGATATCCTGAATGGTGGCATTCTCCTTGTTTCCAACTCAGAAATTTTCCCGTAACTAGTATCTCCATTTCCTGGGTACAGAGGTCCCAGTTAGTCACCCTGAGATGCCCTTTGCCCTAAAGTTATTATTCAACTAGATGTGCCATGTTGTCCTCCAAGAAGAATGAAATTATTTTGTTTTCTCTTTACAAATTTCTCAAAATGCATCTTTTTTTCTTTCATTTCTTCCATGCCACTCATTCAAATCACATAGCCTGAGTCCTGATTCAAAGACTTATTGCACAGTTCGTGTATCTATCTTTACTTAGTACACACACCAGCACATCTAAAATCTACCTTTACATAAAAATTGCTTCACTTCTTGACAGACAGGCATGTAATTTGATACATATGTAATGGCTGGATATTTTTCATTCTTCTGGTATTATCCTGGTATGCTTGGACTCAATATGGGAAGAGGGAAAAATATTCAGCTTCAACCCCTAACAAGTGCATATTAGACTTACAGACAAGGAATATTATAGGACTTTGAATAATTAAGCATTTAGTTTAAAAGTACTGATGGAACAAAAGTGATAGGAAAACTCAAGCCATAAAGATCTTTCTTTGTTTCTTTCTTTACTTCTTTATTTCTTCCTTCCTACCTTTTAGTCTCTCTCTCTCTCTCTCTCTCTCTCTCTCTCTCTCTCTCTCTCTCTNCTCTCTCTCTCTCTCTCTCTCTCTCTCTCTCTCTCTCTCTCTCTCTCTCTCTCTCTCCCCTTTCTGCCTAACTGTCTTCCCTTCTCTCAGCATTCCAGGACATCAAAATCTTTCTTAACTGCTCAGAAATCAATGTAAACTAATTCTACCCTTTGGACTACTATGCTAGTTAGGAAAAATAAATTTCCAGGAGAAAACTGAATGCTCCAAAGACACTGAAGGGAGAATTGCTTTACAGATACTGCTTGAGTATGTTTCTAGGCAGCTCCTTGCATCTGTACCCTACACCTTGTGGGAGATTGGGAGATTGGGGGACAGGCAATTGCTACTTTGAGTTGCTACTGGCACAGTTCTCCAAGCAGGGCCTTGTCTTTTCAGGTGTCATTTGACAAGGTAGCATCTCCATTGTTATCAGTTATAGAAAGCTCTTACCCATCATAACCATCATTCCCTTCCAGAGTCAGCCACCTCATAAGAATTCTGCCAATTGAACCAGAGCTCTATTCCAGAAGTTATTACTATTTAAGATTTCTTCACAACTGAAAGGAGAGACACTGTTACTTCCTGGTCCCTCTTACTACTCCTACCTCTTCTCTGTGATTATCTCTAAGTTATCTTTTATATATCTCATCTGTTTATAATTATTTGCATGTTGTCTTCCCCATTAGATTTGAAAGCTTTTTGATGACAGGTACTGATTTTGGCCTTTGTCTTCTCTGTTGAATTTGACATGTAATTAAATACCTTATAAATGCTTCTTGACTTCAAGTGCTCTTGTTACTTTAATCCTTTCAAGCTTTGTGCTTATGGGCAAGGAGAGGTTATTGTTGGTGTTTTTTCAGAATCAACACTTTGTATATATGTAGGGGGAGAGTCTATAGAAGGTAGGTCCCATCTGCTCCTTTGCATGCTTCATTTTTTCACTTGGGTGGTGCCAAAAGGGTCTGCTAAGGCATTAACTGAGAATATTTTATTTAATTAATCACTCAAAAAGCATTTGCTATATAAGTAAGCAAATATGCTGGTGTTAGAGACAAAAATGCAAAGAATGAAAACAACTCCTACTGTCTAAGTTTACATTCTTACAAGGATGACAAATATAGACCGTCAGATATTGATTTGATATGAGTATAGATATATTGATATAAATACCTACTAAACAAATATAAATTTATGAAATCATTTCCACTCTGATGTCCTTGTTAACTTTTCTGTTCTTGTTTACTTTTTCTTATTCCTATGGGGGTCCCCCATTCTATTTTCCTTCTGGTTTAGTAGTCTGTGTCCTTTCTCCTCTGCTCCAGATTATTTTTAAACATGTACACACACAAACACACACACACATGTGCACGCACACACAGGTAGGTACAATTTTAAATGATCATTTTCTGACATTTTGCAATCCATTTTCTCTCCCCACCCTCCCACTTCCAAAGATGGCTGGTAATATGATATAGATTTTGTGTGAATTATCTTGATAACAATCTTGATATGCTAGAGTTATCTTTCAATGTGAATGTCAAAAGTATATCCCATTGACTCTATTTAATTGGGACTCAGAGTGATTCGGAGAAACTCTTTCATCTTCATTCAGATTCCATCAGTGATGGAAAGCCTTTTTCATTATTAGTATCCTTGAAGTTGTCTTTGATCCTTACATTGCTGATGATGGTTCAATCATTCACAGTAGATCATGTATTATTGTTGTTATTGTGTATAGTGTTCTCCTGGTTCTGATCACCTTACTTTTCATCACTTCATATAATCCTTTCAAGGTTTTTCTTGTTATCATTCTATTTGTTATTCCTTGTGGCAATATTATTCTAAAATAATCACCTAATACAACTTGTCCAGCCATTCTCCATTTGATAGCTATCCTTTCAGTTTCCAATTCTTTGCCCAAACAAAAAGGGCCATTAAAAATATTTTCATATAAGTAGGTTCTTTCCCTCTATCTTTGATCTCTTTGGAATACAGATCTAGCAGTGAGTGGAATGCTGGGTCAAAGAGTATGCACAGTTTTAGGGCTCTTTGGGCGTGGTTCCAAATTGCTTTCCAGAATGGTCATATCAGTTCATAGCTCCACCAACAATGTATTAGTGTCCCAATTTTCTCACATCTCCTTCATTTATCATTTTCCGTTTTTGTCATATTAACCAGTCTGATGGGTGTAAGATAGCACTTTAGAGATGTTTTAATTTGCATTTCTCTAATTAATAGTGATTTGGAACATTTTTATATGACTAAAGATAGTTCTAATTTCTTCATCTGAGACTACCTGTTCATAACTTTTGGCTATCTATCAGTTGAGAATATCTTGTATTCTTGTAAATTTGATTGAGTTGTTTATATTTTTGAAATGAGGCCCTTGTCAGAGACATCTGTTTCACATTTCAGAGTTTGTAATGACCTGCTCCCAGAGGTACAGCTTCCATTGACTACTTCTTGTCACACCTACTTATTCTCCTTAAGGTAGGCCTTTCTATGCCTGTAATTCTATTGCCAGACTTCATTTCCTAGTGGATAAAGAATCAACACTAAGCCAGAGCAACATCTCTGCATGTACTGGATAAGTCACTTTACGTCCCAGGATTCCAAGTGTCATTTCAGAAAGAGGGCTGACCTGAGTTGGTCAAGGTAATTTTTTGAACAGGAATCTCTTATACTAATTAAATTATAGGTCCATCTATTCTTAACCATGTTCTCCTTGCAAACTAGTACCTATACATGCATTTATTCTTTCCTTTCTTCCTTCCTTCTTCCTTCCTTCCTTCTTCTTCCTTCCTTCTTCCTTCCTTTTTCTTCTTCCTTCCTTTCTTCCTTTTTTCCTTTTCCCCATCAGTTTTCTTAACCTTTCAGGAAGGAATTCATTAACTGGTGGTATGGGGAAAAAAAGGAAGGAAAAGAAACAATTCATGTTTCTTTCTTGGTGTTCCAACTGTGACATTCCACCTGGGTGTATCTTTTGGCATTTAAACTCAGACCCATGTTTTTGGGAGGACAGTTTTTCTTCTTCCCTCCAAGACAGCAATTTATTTTAGCAGAGACTTTCAATAATTTAGCAAACTAATGAAAGAGGCTAAAACAATGACTAGAGAGAGACACCTTTTTTGGTTAGGTTCTTTTGAGCCCCTCTTAGATAAGTGATAGCCATTCCTAATATTTTCAATTATAATTATAATTAAAATCTGCCATTTGGATAGATATCTTTATTATCCTCTAAAAACTTGTAAGCCTTTATGTATGAAACTTAGTTTAGAATTTCTCTACCAACTGTCACAGACATGCTACTTAGGCAGTAAGCAATCAGGTCCTAATTATAGCACAGCCCCAATTAGGAATAACACAAAATGTGTAAAATAGATACTCTTTACATAATGACATCAACAGGTTTTGCAATGTGCTATTTGTGTGATAGAACTAAATAATTAGAGTCTATCACCAGTGCATTTAGAACATTAGTAACTCAAATCTTCAGAATGATTTTTATCAACATGCAAAGGGTTCCACTTAAGTGAAATATGAATGCCCTTTTCCTCATTAAAAGCATTGTAAAGATCTCAGACAAAGATCTCATCCTCAAATGAGTTGAGGGGTTTTCAAACCACAGGCCAAAATCTTATCTATGAGTGCTAAGATTTGTCACAAAGTCACATATAAGCCTAAATTAAATTTCTATGTGCTGATTTTTAGTTTATTGACATTTCTTCTTCAGAGCTTTGTGGACTTTAGATAAATTGATGCTTTTGCAGTTTCTAGATAACTTACTAGGTGATTGCTGCCAGGATGAGTTCTTGTAACCAAAGGGACTAATTTGTTACTAGTTATCTCTTTCCATTAAATTACATTGGCTTATGGACTCTCAGAGAAATAGGATCTCATTGAGACTTTATCTCAGACTGCCTGTCATCTCCATATTTTGGGTTCCTATTGGTAAAGCTGGTCTATATGGTGCCATGATTTCTCAAGCAGAATATTTCGTTGTTTGAATCTTTTTTTTATGTTTTACTTTATTTTTTAAAGTTCTACACTTTAATCTCCCCTCATTGAGAAAACAAAAAATAAAAACCTTTAAAGACAAGTGTAGACAGACAAATCAATTTTTGTATTGACTATCTTAGAAAGAAATATAGGCATTTATATACACATATACATATATATAAATAACATCAATGTAAATGTATACTACATATATTGCATAATGAACTTTTTATTTTAAAATTTAAAAATTTTATTTTAAATTTTTAAATTTTTTTATTATTCAGAAGTTGAGGCCACTCCTCCTGCAACTTTTGGTTTGCTGGAAGCCTATCTTCTTTTAATATTAATCTCACCTAACCAAAATCTGAGTCATAGAATAAAATTGTTAATTGATATTCCTGAGATGAGAAAACAAATAAGAGGAAGAAGGGAAACAACATCTTCAAATCTTACTAAAATATTTTACTCATGAAAGAATTTTCCTGACTCCTGACATTTAAATCCTTTCCTCTCGATTAGTCCATTGTAGCTTCTTTTAAGTGTAATCCATGTAACATGAGAAAGAACACTATCCACATCCAGAGAAAAAACCATGGGAATAGAAAAGCAGAAGAAAAGCATATGTTTGATCACAAGGTTTGATGGGTATATGATTGGGTTTTTGGATTTAAAAGATCACACTATTACTAATATGAATAATATGAAAATAGTTTTTGAACAATGATACATGTATAACCCAGTGGAATTGCTTGTCAAATCTGGGTAGGGGAAAGAAAGAGAGGAGGGAAAGAACATGAATCATGTAACCATGGAAAAATATTCTAAATAAAAAAAACCCTACCTTCTTAAATAAATGTAACCATGTGGATTTATAAGTGTGGGATTTTACAAACTCTCTATTTAATCTATAATCTGACTTAGTTCATCTACAGTATGATTAACTATTGGTTTCCTTGGGGGATATATGGTGTTATATTTCTATTTTACTAAGTTGCTGGGCCAAGTTGGAACTAGGAGGACAAAAGGAGAGGACAAAGGAGGATTTGGGTGAGGAAATATGAATAGGAGGGATATAAATAAAAGGAAAATGGACATATGAAGAGAGAGATGGCAGAAATAAAGGAAGAGGGAAACAAATAATGAGGAGGAATAGAGTAGATGGAAATATACAGTCAGTAACTATGACATTGAATGTAATGGGATGAATTCACCCATGGGAAGAAAATGGATTTCAGAAATAATAAAAAAACAGAATTTGACAAAGTATTGTTTTCAAGAAACACACTGAAAATGAGAAATACTCATAAAGTGAGGGTGAGAGAACGGAGCAGAATATGCTATGCTTTTTACTAAGATTTAGTATCTAAATGTTTAATTGTAATTGCCAAAATAGATGCAAATTGTTGTCTTTGGTAATATTTTTGAAAGAAAGATAACCACTTAAATTGAACCAAATTTTTGTGTAGCATCGATGTATCATCATTTTCATACTTTGGAATTTAATAATGGTGATTTTGGAAATTTTTGAAAATTTAGAAAACTTTAGGAAATTTCTAAACAATTTTTGGGATTTTAACTGTTTCTTTTTCTCTATATATTTTTCATTTTCATAAGTAAACCTGAATTGTTTAATTTAAACCAATTTTGTATATTTGTCCTTTATGTGTAACCAATTAAATTATCTTAGAGTTTAGGAGACTCAACAATCCATAAAATCCATAAAAAATGTTCTTTAAATTTCCCAAACAGCCTCAGTCTGTCTCCTCCATTTTCTCTGAATCAAAGTGAGAAAGGCAGAGTGGAAGAGTGGAAAAAGGGATTTTTGGTTGGCTATTAATATTTAAAGGAGTGGTCACCAAGAATTGAATAATTATCAATTCTAAAATGATTTTTAGTAATTTATTTACAAAATATAGGAGAGAGTAGAAGTAGAGAGATGAGAAGAGGGTAGAATAAGAAATCTAGCTTAAGGAAATAGGTTTCCATTCAAGTCTGGGATTTACTCTGGCAGGACTCCAGGGGCCCAGCAGGAGAGCCTAAAAGTCAATTAACAAGGGTTTTAACCACGGGGCTCCTCCCAATCAAGGGAGCCTCCTGGACGCTAGTACATCCAGGGAAGGTAAGGTAGTCAGTCTTTTTCATGCACCACATGTAGTTCTGAGGGAGAGATTTAAGAACAGTCTCACCAAGGCCTCAGGGTCTCAGCCAGTGCTCCTCCACATCCAAGCAATGAACAA
Organism: Gracilinanus agilis; assembly: GCF_016433145.1. Lineage (NCBI taxonomy): Eukaryota > Metazoa > Chordata > Mammalia > Didelphimorphia > Didelphidae > Gracilinanus > Gracilinanus agilis. The sequence goes on from NC_058132.1 coordinate 482,910,724, forward strand.
GAAGACTCACAGGAAGTTGTCTCTGCCTTTTAAAAACACTTCTTTTTCAGCACTTCCTTTGCCTTCCTCTTAGTTTACATGTCCAATCACAACAGACGCTTTGCTTAGGACTGCCCAGGGAGCAGTCAGTCAATTCTGATTCTTCACCCACTTTTGCACATTTGGGTTACAGACCACCCAACTAGAGAATTACCTGGTGATGTTTTCACCTTTGGTGATTAGATCTAAGAATGGGAAGGGTAGATTTAATTTCATTATCACAAAAGAGAGGGTCACCTCTTTCATCTGAGGTTTATTTTTCCCAAAATGTAAGCCTCCCATTGTGTGCACAGACAACATATAGACAACACAGACATAGCCCAGGTATTCATATACTCTCTGGCAACACAGAACATAGAACGTAGACTAATCACGGACAGTTGACATAAAGACAACATAAATTACAGGACAAAATAAAACATAAGTCTCGTCAAGGTCTTGAATTACTGGAATAAAGAGTCATTAATTTTTGAAGTAATTAAAGGTGTCTCAGTGAATTGGGGTGTATGATGTACATAGTGGCTACTAATTGGTAATATGGAGTAATGGACATCTGGGGGATGGACAGTGGTGGGGTTATATTTTGTTGGTAACATTAGAAGCCCTATTCTGAAGGGTATTTAGTGCTTAAAATTTATTTGCCCTTTTTCTGGAGCTTTTTACATTTCAGGAGCTGGTTAGAAAAAGGGTTAATTTTGATAAGGAATTTAAAGTTAATGTTGACAAATTGGTTCTTTTCACACTCTGATGGTATTCAGAGATTGAAAGTTTTCTGAGGTTATTTAGACAGTAGCAGAAAGGGGAAAAAGGATTCGGGCAAGAAAAGAAGCTGGTTTGTCCCATGTTTTTACTTCTGACTGTAAGATGACCCCCTGTTCCAAAAATATGACTCCTGCCAAACAGACAGGGGAAGGTTTCTCTTACCTTTGTTATACAAGGGTGGTATGGTGCTTCTTTAAGATGGGCCTGATCCCTAGATGATAAATGGATCTAGGCTGAGTGAGGATAGGGCTGCCTCAGTGGTCACCAAGGTGTGCTGATAACCACCAGGGTTTAGGAATGTTCAGCTCAGTAAGCACTTGACCCCACAAACAGTGCCCAAGCCAAAGTTATCAATTAAGGAGTTGTATATTGTTCCACACAGCTCCTCTGGTTACTTTGCTTGGGGTTAGGTTAGTGCAGTGGTTCCCAAACTTTTTTGGCCTACCACCCCCTTTCCAGAAAAAAATATTACTTAGAGCCCCGTCACATACTATCACCACCCCCTTACAGTTATTCACCGCCCCCAAATGCACCTGTGGCCATTATCGCCTCCCCCCACCCCCGATTGCTGCAGCGCCCACCAGGGGGAGGTGGCACCACTTTGGGAATTACTGGGTTATAGAAGATTAATTTAGTATTAGTGTTGGACCTAGTAGGAAGGGCTGGAGGATTCCAAGATGGAATGAAGGAGCAGGAAGTGGGGTTTGGACTCTGAGAGAGACTCCATAGTGGTTGGGAACATAACTGTTGCTAACCCTGTGAGATCTCAGAATTAGGGAAAAACTGCATCCAGATTCCTTGGGTTCCTGAGAGGTGGAGGCTTTCAGCAATGGACAACAGACCTGTAGAGCAGCACCAAGTGGGGAAGTGATTTGTGATCTGGTGGACAGCATTGCAGACTCACTCTCCCTACATGGGTACCTTGGATCATCTGTCCTGGTGGAGTTGGCTCTTGGCATCCTGTGACCATCCTTGGATTTACTGTGAGACCCCAATTGAAAGCCATCCTCAGGCCCTTTAGTTGAGCTGACCAAACCTGGCTGGAACCAGGTTTGGAGGAGTTTTCCCTGTGACTTCAGTTCTGCTTACTTTGGGCCCTGCCTGGCTTAGGTTAATAGAATAGTGTAGTCAAGTCCTTTCCTTGCCCCTGTGGTTTGCCCTTAGGTTTCAAGTGTAGAATCCCTTGTCCCATCCTTCATTATTATTTCCCTCAATTAAACTGTTATAAACTTTTACCTTTTGCCTGCTGGTTCCATAGACCCTAGCCTAGGAGGGCTGAGTGACTGTTTGGCCTAACTGCCATTCCTGTGACAGTTAACAGCTTGGTTAACCCTGTTAACAGTTAACCCTGGTCTCCATATCCTGGTTGGTCCTATCTCTCCTTCAACCCAGTGTGAACCCACAAACCATTTCGATTACATTTTAATAATAATAGTTAACATCCCTGGTGTCCCACCATTACAGTTAAAGGATAAAGTTTTGTAATAAGGATAGTATTGGTATTGAATTGGATAACACCAAATGACTGTGATTTTGGTAAAATCCCCTTTCCCCTTTGGAGGTAATTATTCACTTGTTCTTGGAATGAAATCAGTCTTCACTTGAACTAAGTTTCAAAGAGTTTAATGCTATAATTCAAAGGCAGGATTCAGGATAAGGAAAGTGGTGTTGGAGCTAGCTATGCTAAACCTATGGGAGTTAGATTAGGCTAATCAATAAGTAACAAATTGACAGCCAGCTGGAGAGGCTTCTCTCCCTCCTAGACCCTGGTCAGACCTGGCCATGGTCTAGACCAGTGGTTCCCAAACTTTTTTGGTCTACCACCCCCTTTCCAGAAAAAGTATTACTTAGCCTCCTGGAAATTAATTTTAAAAATTAATAAGAATTATTTATTAATAAGAAAGATAAATGCACCTGTGGCCATCACTGCCTCCCTGGATCACTGCAGCACCCTCCAGGGGGCAGTATTGCCCACTTTGGGAATCACTGGTCTAGACCAAGTGAAAGGAAGGGATTGTGATATTCTTCTTGATGGTAGGTGTTGATGTTTGTCTCTCAGCCTGTTCAATAATAGGTGAACTGATTGCTTGAGGATAAGGTAAAGATGCTGGAATGCAGGTCTATAGGCCTACCCACCCTTTACCACCCAAAATCCTTCTCAAAAATGAGACCATGAAGTCTTCTGCCCCTGGGCTTTTATAGTGGTGGTAGCAACTGTCCTTTGCCCTTTGCTCATGCCATCTGGGTAAAGTCTAAATTCTATAACCAAAGATCTGTCCCTCAAGCTGGTCTCCATCTTCTTCCCAGAGGTTATTTATTATACCTGCTGCCTGTGGATGATGCCATCTGAGGTCACCATATCACTGGGCATCATTTGTAGAGTATGGCTTGACAAATTACTTGTGGGTTACAGAACGGGACAAGAGAAATGAGGTTGGGATCAGGAAGGTCAAAAGACAGACTTACAGACAGACTCCAAGGTCTCTTGCTGATCAGTAACAAAGTTTAATGATTTGGAGCACATTTTTATAGAGAAAGTGATATAGTCTAAGGGGTTAAGTAAGCCTTTTGCAGGGACAATGGTTAGTGATGATTTACAAGGTAGAGACAGATTGCCTCATGGCTTTAAACAGAGTTTTCTATAGGATAATAAAATAATAAGTAAATATGTATTCTCAGGGAAATAGTTACTTCAATGGGTAGAACAAGGACAGCCCATTGTTGCCAAGTACAGGAGAGGAGGAGTTTGAAAGGAAGGGTTTGGGGAGCTTCATGTGATGCCTACACTAAGTGTAGTTGTTTCTAAGTTCTGACTATGATTTTACTGTGGCCTACTCTCTCTAGTGGGGGCTACATCTTGATATCTGAATTGTTTCTTTCTGACCAATCGTAGTATTTTTCTCTGGCCTGGAAGCTCTTGAATTTGGCTATAACATTCTTGGGCACTGTCTTTTGGGAATTTAGCATAGGGGGTGATCTGTGGATCTTTCAATGTATATTTTGCGTTATTTTTCAAGAATATCAGCAGTTTTCTTGGATAATTTCTTACAATATGATGTCAACATTTTTTTTATTCCAGGATTATTATGGATGTTGAAAATCTGTGTATATTAGAAAATATTAATGGAAGCTTTGTTTGTCATGACAAAATAATTGAAAATAACACAAATGCAATACCTGGGAGAAATGCTTGAATAGATTGTGATATTTGAATGTAATGGATTGTATTATGTTATTAGAAATGACAAATATTGGAAATATAAAGAAAATAATGGAAATATATGAAGAAATGAAAAGAAAAGAGATAAGAACAATACATACTTTAATTTCATTAAAAATTAACAACTACAAAATTAAGAGAAAAAAGTATACAAGTAAAACAAATACAAAGGTAACACAAAAGTAGAGGATAGTTATATTAGCACAAATATAAAGAATATATATTTTTTAAAATTGTGAACAATGTAGACTTTGTGGTTTTGTACGTAATTTTTTTTTGCATTTGCTTATTAAAATTATTTTTGGTGGTGGTAAGAGCTACTAAGTATATAATTGAAAAAGATTAAAAAAAACTTTTAAGACCCAGGAGGAATGCACAAAATTGCAGTATGTAAAAGAGTTCTCTGTCACTCAAATGTAATTTTGCCTATTAGATGCCTTGTTAGAATCCTAATGTTGGCTCAATTATTTTTTTAAAAATTTGAGATCTGAACATGTGCTTAAGCATAAAACCTAAGTTTTTACCTCTATTATTTCTGCATTGTGATAGATGTTTATTTGGCAGCAATAACCTAGTCATATGATTTAAAAGATATTTCTCTCATAACAATACATACTTATGATTGATATATACATATATAAAATATACACATGTGCAAATATGTAATATGATATTTTAATTTAATTAATATTTACATATACATATGCAGACAGTTAAGTGGTAAAGTGGATAGAGCAATGATCCAGGGTAAGGATGTTCTGAGTTCAAACCAAGTCTCAGATACTTACTAACTGTGTTATTCTAGTCATGTTTAATCTCTAACTCAGTTTCCTCATGTGTAAAATGAGGATAATAAAAGTACCTACCTCTCAGGGTTGTTATGAGGATCAAATGAGATAATAAATGTAAAAGATTTGGCTTAGTACTTGGTTCATAGTAAACATACACAAATGTTAGCTATTATATACAAATCTATTGCATGTATTATACATAATGAATGTGAGATATGTATATTCATATTTACATATATGCATACACACATAACCATACATACATATCTTTGTGTGTGTGTATATATCACTAACTAGACCCTTAAGGTCCTTTCCTTTTCTAAATCCTTTGCCATGCTAATCAGAAGAACAGTAGTTAAATTTGGACAAAAATGATGATTTTGATTAATGATTATTTAATTTAATAAAGGTTTTAAAATGTATTGGAGAGAGGGATTATACCTATGATTTTATTAGCATAGAGAAGTCTTGGATGAGGACTGATATTTCTCTGAGCTTGATTCTTTTTTTCAATAATCTAGAATTAATCCTCAGATAGAGATGCTCATCTAATCCAACTGGAAAAGAATCTTTAATGTATCACTTATGACGCATGCTCATCAAGGCTCTCTTTGAAGACTTTCTATGATATCTTAGCATAAACAGAGAATGATAGTTGCATATAGTTAATATTTTCAATAATTGATACTGAGAACACTTTTTCACAGGTCAAAAAAAGTTAGGTAAATGTAAGCAGTTCTTTTCCTCTTTTCAAAACTGAAGGCTACCTTTTCAATCATGTTCTACATCCAGTTATTTCTGATGTTTTAGCAGTACCCTTTCTCATCATTTGACACACATTCTTTAGGCTTGGTGACACATTTGATTCCATACTTGGATGCTCAATCCCATTTTAAAGTAAAGCAATATTTTTTTGCTTGACTGGTTCTGTCTCAGAAAGTCAAATCATTTTCTCATCACTTGCAAATGTTGAATTGGAGGCATAATAAGAGTTAGCATCACTGAACAGATGCTCCTTTTAAAGATAAATTAAAAAAAAACATATAGTATGCTTGGAGATAGTGTACTCACTCTAAGTCCTTCTGCTTAAGGGGATACAGGAGGGATAAAAAAAATAAGAAATTATAACTAGGAAACTGATGCCAATGGAAGGCAACTTGTTATATCAGTGTATATTTATGACTGTGACAGCACTTGAGGTTCCAGTAGGAATCAAGCAGAGAGTTTTGTTGGTGTTGGTATCAGAACAATACAACTGATACCTACATAAGAATCTCCTCTATAAATACCTTCAATGAGTGGTTGACTAACTTTTGCTTAAAGATTTCCAGAAAAAGGCAACTACTCTTTCCTGATATAATTTTTATCATAAATGGATGTCTCTTCTGGTTAAGAACTTTCTGCCTTTCATTGAGTCTAAATCTCTCATTATTATTTCCTCCTATTGTTCCCAGTTCTGCCATCAAAGATCCTACAAAAGAATCTCAATACTTCTTCATGTGATGATGAATAAAAATGAACCAAATAAAAGGAGGGAGAGAGGAATATTTTATGAAATCTACTATGTTGGGCTCTGGAATATGTGAACTGCTGCTATTGTCGTCACTAGAGAAATTTTAAAATAATAGTCTTGAGTGATTTAGTCACTCCACTGCCTAGAAGCAGGAGGCTGAACCATATTACCACTTGAAGTCTTTCCAAAGCTATGACTTTATAATCATGTCATTTTTAGAAATATAGCTTTGAAAGGAAATGAAAACTAAACCTAAAACAAAGGAAGAGACTGAGAGAAAAGTTTGAGAATGGCTTATAAATTGCAATCAAACAGGAAAGCCTTCGACATCCTTGACAAATGTTCATTTAACTTCCTTTTGAAAATGTCTAGGGATATGGAATCTACTACCTCATAGAGAGCTCATTTCTCTTGTTGACTACTCTAATTGTTTTCCTTAAATGGATCTTAAACCTGCCTCTCTGTATTTTAGCCCAGGGTTCCTAGTTATGCCTTCTAAGGTCAAGCAAACAATAATAATTCATCTTTCACATGATTGTGCTTCAAAGGACAAGAGTGTCCATAGAATGCCAAGGAACTTTAACTAAAGAAATTATGTGAAAGGGAAGTAAAATTTAAATCAAATAGATTGACATTTTTATGTGAAAAAAAGAAATAAAGGTTAGGATAAAGAAAGGAAAAAGAGTAGGCATGTTGTACTTCCTACATGGTCAGTTCATCACAATATTTCTCAGTTTTTTATTTTTCTTTTTTCTTTTTGTCTTTTATTCTTTCCTTTTATTTTTAAGCCCTCCCTTTATGTTCTCTGTTCTCAAATTTTCTACTTATTGCATAAACTGGGAGAGTTAACTTTAACACCCTAATTATTTAGAGTAGAAATAATTCTAGCTTCTAGTTTCCTACTTACACAAAAGAAAAATCATTTTTATCATTAATAATATAAAGTACAAACTCTTCAACAAGGAAAAACAACTCTTTATTCCCTAATTCATATGACCTTAACTTGCCTATCTCATTTTATTTCCTATAATTTCCCAATATATCCCCTCCAAGTCAGTCAATTTAGTTTTCTCACTTTTTCACTCATAATTATCCCAGATCCAAATCTTTATTCATACTATTCCTGCATCTTTGTTGCATAAATGACTTCTCTTTTTCATTCTCCCTATCCAGATTCTTCCCATCTATGGCAGGAACAATAATGAAAACCTTCCCTTTCTTCAAGTTAGGCTAGTTTTTACTTTAGAATTATTGAGACTTTCCTTAAGAATTGGTTGGTGTAGGGGCTATAAAGGGGACTATTTTCATTGCTTCATCATAGGAGTACAAAGCAGACTTTGGGAACTCAAGGAGTGTACTGATATTGGGCTGGAGGAACAAAATGAGTACTTTTGCTTAGCTAATCAGCTTGAGGTGTCGTTCATTCTTATCTTTCTTGATCACCCTTTCCTACTATGGCTGAATAGTTTATTTTTTTGTTAAATGTTTAATGACCTACAAGTTTTTCACTTAATTTCAGCACTGAACCCATATTGACAAGGGATTAGCCTGTCAGAACTAACCCAGAATACCATCTCCTTTAAGGACCAGCATATCTCAGCTCTTTCACCAAAGTTCCCCTGGTTGCTCCAATTTATACTGCTTCCTTTCCTTGATCTTATACCCTGCATCACATATGTAGGCACTTATAGTGCATTGTCTTGTACTTATATCCCTGATGTAGACATTGTAAATTAGATTGCAAACCCCTTTAGATTGGTGGCTATGTATTACTTTGTATTTTTTCATATGCCCTCACGATCAAACAGAGTATAAGGAGACTTGTCAGTATTTTATTAATACATGCTGAGTGAATATAGCATGACTCTGATATAAAACTGAAATCAGTACCAGAAGTGTCCCTCAGAAGGAGGCACTAAATAATTGAAGTGAATAACATCATTATTCTCCTTGTTAAAACAATTAAACAATTTCTTTCAAATTTCTGGCCAGTGAAAAATCAAGCAAGGCAAGAACGATTCTTAGGTATAATGAGAATAATACGTTTCCCCAACCATTTCAGAAGGTTGTTGTAAGGAAAATAATTTCCCCATAGTATTTAAGTTAGTTAAGAGAAAATTACAAATATTTATTTAACAATTAGGTAAGAGAAAGTTGCCTGATCTAGAGGTTTCTGCAGACACTAAATTCTAAAACAGAGATTTTAGACTAGAAACAAATAATAGCAGCACATGGTAATTATTGTTATATGTCTTTAAGAAGATATATATATGAAGATAGCAAAAAAAAAGAAACTTTTTTATGGGGAGATAATCTATCAAACATTTTTAAAACCTTAAATTGATTAGTTTGTTATGTTAAAATCCCTAGTTAAGGTTCCAGGTTAAGATGGCGGCAGAGTAAGAAGCAGCTCTTAACCTCTCCTGACCAAAACACACAAAACTCCTCAAGGGGACATAAAAACAAGTCCAGACGAATGGAGGAACCCCACAACAGGGCACAGCGTGGAAG
>NC_058132.1:482924235-483082096 GCF_016433145.1 Gracilinanus agilis
CAATGACCCAGGACAATTCTGAGGGATTTTTGGTAAAGAATGCTACCCACATTCAGAGGAAGGACTGCAGGAGAGGAAACATATAAGAAAAGCAACTGCTTGAACGCATGGGTCGGGGTTGACATGATTGGGGATGTGGACTCGAAACTACCACACCAATGCAACCACCAACAATTTGGAAATTGGTCTTGATCAAGGACACATGACAAAACCAGTGGAAATGTGTGTCAGCCATGGGTGGGGGGATTGAGGGGGGTGAAGGGGAAAGTAGGAGCTTGAATCATGTAACCATGTTAAAAATGATTATTAATAAATGTTAAAAAAAATCCTTAGTTAAATCCCACCCATCGTCTCCTCCCCCAATTAGAGAAGGTATCATTTGAAATATATATATAAAATATAGCCTCAGATACTTCCTAGCTGTGGGACCCTGGGAAAGTCATTTAACCCCCAATGCCTAGCCCTTACTGCTTTTCTGCCTTAGAACTGCACAAGTAATTATTCAAACAATATTTCTGTTACTTTTTATATTATGTTCTCTTGTTTCTGCTCATTTCACTTGTGAGAAAAATTGCACAGAAAGGGTTTAGAATGTTGGAGAGAGGATTGATTGACAGTGGAAGACAGTTGGAAGAGGAAGGGATGAGACTGGAGAGAGTGACAGTTGCTCTCTCTTGAACACTCTTGTCTGGACCTCAGGACAAGAGGGAGCTCTTTGCCTTTCAGGATAGAAATTACCTCTATTCCTGGGATTTTCCCAATTGTTTCTCTTCCTGGATTTCTGTGGATGGTGCTATCAACCAAAAGGATTTGAAGGGGGCTGCTTGAACTGTAAAATCAGTATTTAGGGCATTAGTCCGAAGAGAAAGGCTAAACCAGCTCTGAAGGTCAGAACCTCTTTTCCTCTTACTGTCAACTGCTAAAGACTTTGAACTTATAAAAGCTAGCATAGATATAGTACAGATTAGGAAGAAAGGAAACCTCCATAAGCCCATGAGCCCTGAGCTCAGCTCAAATTCTGACAGAGACCTGAAAACCAACCTGTGCTTAAATTTGAGGGCAATTCCTAACTTCCCTCAATCCTAATCCCTTCCCTTAAAGACTTATTAATAAACCAACTTTAGTTAAATAAATACAATCAAATAATCATTTGTAAAGGAAAAGGGTGCCTGAAGGGAGAAGCCATTGGTTCCCATGAAAAGTCAGTTAGCATCACACTGAGGGTTAGCTAATCTACACTCTTGGCTAACCTCAGGAACACCATCCCAGGGTTTCCCTTTCTGATTTACCTTTGTAAGAGAGTTTTCTTACACACTTTCCATCATTTTGCATAGGTCTTTCCAATGTTTTCCAAAATTAACCCCTGATCATCATTTCTTATGGTGCAGTAGTATTCCATCACAATCATATGCCACCCCCAATTGACAAATAGTCAAAGGATATGAATAGGCAATCCTCAGGTGAAGAAATTAAAACTAACTTTAATCATAGGAAAAATGCTCCAAATCATTATTGATTAGAGAAATGCAGATTAAAATAATTCTGAGCAACCATACTTCACATATTAGACTAGCTAAGAAGAACAAAAAGGAAATAGAAGAATTATTGGAGAGATTGTAGAAAAATTGGGACACTAATGCAGTGCTTGTGAAAATGTGAACTGATACAACCATTCTGAAGTGTAATCTGAAACAATACCTAATGGGTTATAAAGTTGTGCAAGTCCTTTGACCCAGCAATATCACTACAAGGTCTGTATCTGAAAGAGATTAACTATAGGGGAAAAGAACATACCCATACAAAAATATTTATAGCAGCTCTTTTTGTAGTGGCAAAGAAACTGAAGGGATGTCATCAATTGGGGAATGGCTGAACAAGTTGTGATATATGCTGTAATGTAATACTAATTGTGCCTTAGGAAATGAACATGGTAATTTCATAAAAGCCTGGAAAGACTTATTTGAATCAATTCAAAGTGAGGTTTGCAGAACAAGGAAAATATTGTATTTAGTAACAACAATAATGCATGATGATCAACTTCGAATGACAATTCTAATCAACAAGGCAAGAACCCAGGACAACTCTAAGAGACTCATGACAAAAAACAAACAAAAAACATAGAACAGGAGTTTGACTGTAAATTGAAACATACCATTCTTTATTTTCTCCATGAATTTTTCTCTAATGTAAGCAATATATGTCTTATTTCATGATGTGATGAATATGGAAATATATATTACATGATAATATGTATAAAACCTATATCACATTACTTTCCTTCTAGGGCAGCAGGTAAGGGATGAGAAGGAAAGAGAGAACATGAATTACAAAACATCAGAAAACAAATATGAAAAATTGTATTGATATGCACAAAGTAAAAAGAAAATGACACAGAAAAGAAAAAAAATCATATGCCACAACTTGGTTAACTCTTCCCCAACTGATAGGCATCTTTTCAATTTCCAGTTCTTTTGCCACTGCAAAGAGAGCTGCTATAAATATTGTATAACTTTTATATTCTTTTCATTTTTTCATAATCACTTTAGGAAATAAACCTAATAGTGGTATTGCTGGGTCAAAATATAGTTTTATATCTTTTTAAGTATAATTCCAGATTATTAATTACTTATAAGGTGATAAAGTTTGTTCTTGTCCTTAGGGATGCCAACAGAAAAATGACTAGTAATCCTTCAAAAATGCCCTATTCTGATTATATTGGCAATACTATCCTCTTAGTCACCCAGGCTTAAAATCCAGGTATGATCCTCATCTCCTCATACTCTTTTTCTTACCATATCCAGTCTGTTTCCAAGCTATCAATTCCACCTTTGCAACTTGTCTTGTATATACTTTATTTCCTATTCTCATAGTCACCACCTCTGCTGCAGGCACTCATCACTTTATAACGCTTTGACTAATGTCATAACATTTTGGTTGACTTTCCTTCCTTAAGTATCTCTCTATTTCAGTCCCTCCCCCATTCAGCTCTGATCAATGTGATCATCCTTAATCATATGTCTGACCATACCATATTTCACCTCTTTACTCAATAAACTTATATCTCCCTATTAACTGAAGGATCAATTAAAACATATTTTGATATTTAAAGCCATTATAATCTGACTTTTTCCTCCCTTTCCAATTTTCTTACATCTTATTTCCCTTCATATGCTCTATGATCCATTGTCCTCCTTGCTATTTCTCATACATGTTTCCTGATTCTGGGCATTTTCACTTGATGTTTCTCAGACCTGGTATTCTTTTTCCTCATCATCACTTTCTGGCTTCCATGCTTTCCTTCAAGGCTCAACTAAAATCTATCTTCTGGTAGAAGTCTTTTCCAGTCTTCCTTTCCAATGCCTTCTCTCTGAGATTATCTCCAATTTGACTTTTATTTATCTTATTTAAACATTATTATTTCCATGTTGACACCTCCAGTAGAATATAAGTTCCATGAAAGGAGTATTTTTGTTTAATTTTTGAAGCTGTCTACCAACTTCACAAAAGTTCCTGGTGTGTAGGACACTCAGAAAGGGGGACCAGAGACCGAGAGAAAAATAGATGATGGGTTAAAGTCTAAGGGAAGGAGAGCATAAGGTCAGAATAAAAATACAAAGACAAAGAAAGTTCTGACCTGAAGTAGTCAGACAACTAGTTAGCCCTGGTGGAATAGAGTTTCACCCTTAGCTGACATACTGGTGTTTTTATTCAGGTTACAACAGTATGGGAGAAGGGAGAATGATAATTAGACAAGTGGTCTGATACATTAACATTATGAGGTGGTCATCACAAGATACAAATTGCCTGATCCTAACATAATAGGTATAGCTAATGCCCAGAGCAGGAGTTCATATGGCCTAAGGCATCTAAGCTTGTTTGATACATACATTAATTGATTGTTATTGACAAGACAAGTGGGCAGAGATAACTGGTCAGTCTTCTGGAATGTACCCTCAGGGAAGGGCTAGGAATTTGACAAGGTAAAAGGTTCAATTTAACTCAAGGTTACAGAAACCAATCATAAAAAAAATATCCTGAGTCAGCTTTTTTAGCACCCCCCCCCTAAAATATTATCAAGATTAATATGTGCCTGGAATCCTACAATTTTATTTTGCCAGTCTTTTTGTTTATCTAGGTCTCAGTAGTGGGCCTAGCATACGATAAGTACTTAATAATACTTGTTGACTTAAATTGACTTGACTTTACTAATTGTGTCTCAGAAGTAACCATGGTTGCTCCAACAATATGCAAGTAGGTCAGAAGGTCACAAAGGTCTTACCAAGCTGGAGTGGACTCAAATATGACCCACTGACAGACTTTGGGAAACAGTATAGCTAAATGGTTTGAGGCTGGTTGTCAGTTGGTTGACTGTTCTCCAATCAATTCTTTTGGCCTTATACCCATAGAAAACTGTTTGCTTATCTTTAGAGGGTTCTTTTCTACTATAGCTAGAGGAAGCACTAACACTTATAGAATCTGTTATGAGTAATTTATAGGGTAGGATAAAAATTTAGGATAGGTAGCAGGCAGGCTAAAGGCAAAATCTAGGCTGCCAGCCACGGACATTCTATAGAATGCAGGTAGAGAAGAGAGGAGAGAACTGTCAGGGCTGGAGAAAGGAGGGTTTGGATTTGTTGTCCAGCCAGTTGTGACTCTACAATCTGTGGATCTTTGGGATTCTGGAGAAGATTGGAGATACCATCTATCAAGGCAAACCTAGGTAGAGGAAGAATCTGCATCTGATGGACAGCTTGCAGATAGCCTTCCCTCCCTAGTGTTCATTGGATTACTGGCTGAGCAAGGATTTGGTTCCTGTACTCTGAAGTCATCAAAGTATTATAGGGGTGCAAATGGTGAACCTGTGAGTTTGGGAAGGAAACCTTTCTCAAGAATGAGAGGATTCCAAACTTAGCTTAAAAGTAAAAGGAAAGATTTGTTAGTAAGATAGGATTAATGGCCAGCAAGACAGCAGGAATGGCACAACCAGGGGGGGGGGGGGGAGTTGCACACCAATACATGGCAGGACAGAATGTGTGGAGCAACTGTTGGGGGTTGCTCTCTGGATGCCCCAGTTCAGGGGTTTTTGTATCCTTTACAAGAGTGTGGACTTGACTTCTTGCACTCAGGCATTCGGTGGGGGGGTGGGGAAGGAGTAGGGCTGGGGGGTCTGTCTGAGATCCTTAGGGCTCAGGCTATCAAGGTGTGGCCCAGAGGTTTATCTCTTTTGTCTAGCTTAACTTAAAGGACATCCAAGGATAATGGTTTTTGCCTCAGAAGTCACAAGGACAGGAAGGGGGAAGGGAATTTCCCTGTTCACAGGCTGCCTGAGTTAAGGGGTAGAGGGTCCCTGCCATCTCTGCACAATGCCCGTGTTAAAAGGAGCAGCCTGGACCAGTTGTGAGAATCTCAATATCCCAGCCCTCTAGCCTTCAGTCAAGGTTGTCTGCATGACAGAAGTTAGTTTAGCAGAGAAGCAGAAAGCCAGCTCAATCCTTAGGATTCTATTTGACAGTTGGCTGTTCCCTGAGTTTTAGATATACCTTGCCCACTTTCCTAATCCTGAAAATATTAAATTGGTTTTGTTTACTTCTGATGTCTTCCTCTCATAGGCCTGGGAAGCCAATTGAGCCCCAAATAATAAGAGCTGACTCAAACAAGCAGCATCTGCAGAATGACAGGAAAACCCCAAACCAGTAACATCTACTGAATGACAGGAAGACCTACAAGCAGTAACATCTGCTAAATGACAGGAAGACCCTCAAACAATAGCATCTGCTGAATAAAAAACAACAAACATCCAGCCCCCGAGTTCCTGGTACTCAAACTATATAAGCTGGCTAAGCCCCTCATTCAAAGTTCCATTTATTTTGGAGGCTGTGGGACCCAAGCTCAAGCTTGCAATAAAACAGTACCTCTTGCTTTTACATTATCTAGTGTGCCTCCTAATATGGGAAATCAGAACTGGGCCTAACACCTCTACCCCAAGGAAAGAGCCCACTATTAGATATCTTCCAAAACCTGAGTTTCCCTGGCTAGACTGGTGACCAGTAAACTGTCAACTGCCATTGACAACATGAGTGTGTAGTTTGCCCATTACCCATTTCCCACATCCCTTGTGAAGGTTATCTTGTGTATCCTATCACTAATGGGTTTCTGGGAGTGGTCCCTTTTCTATTTAACAAATCAACTGTGATCTCACTGATATACTCCTTTAAATATTATGAAACCCCTTTCATCAACAAAATAGACACTGATTACAATAATGTAAATAGAAAGAATGACAAAATAATCAAACCTGCATATTTTACAATTTTAATGACTAGGTTTGTATTGGAAGAAGAATTCTGAAGAGGCTTCTCCCTTCCCTACTTGCAGAGCTTCAGGAGACTAAAGCTATGAAACACTGCATAAAATCTCAGACTTTTTTTAAATACATTGATTAATTTTCCTCAATTGTTTTTCTTTTTTCCCCCTCTTTCTAATAAGGAATGCTCCCTGGGAAATAAAGAAGAGTGATAGATAATGGGAAATGTAGGTAGCATAAAAACAAATAATATGAATAAAAATTTATTTTTAAAAAGTGCTTTCATTAAAATATACATTAAACAACCATTTAGTATTACTAATATAATTTCATCTTTATTTGAAAGAAGTGTGTAGAACAGCCATACTTTGTACCTAGAAAAGTGAAAAATAAATGAGAAGAAAAAAATGCAAATAGTAAAAGAGGTTAAATCAAATAGAATTTAAAATTATAGGATATTACAAATGGTAATAGGATATGACCCTTCGCCAGTCTTCTTTCTGTATCTCTCTCCTCCATATATATGTCCTACTCTGGCCAGGCAACATTTATAAGTTCCTGGGGAAAAGCAGAATGAAGCAATTGACCTGATATCTTTTCTGGATGAAGACTTGATTTCTAATTATATCTGGGCATTCCTATATGCTTTTCCCTTCCAATTTTAATTTTAATTTAGCATCTTGGCTAATCAAAGAAAAACTAAACTAATGGACAGTCAGACTACCAGCATGTCTAATAGAAATGCGAAATGTGATCCACTATGTCAGAGTATGCAGGAAGTTGACCTTGAAGGTAGGAAAAACTGGATTCAAGTCTTGTGTGAAATATATTAATTGGGTAACCCTCAACAAATCACTTAGACTTTCAGTGTTTTAAGCCAGTAAGACTATAAGCTTCAGATAAGATATATTCCTATAAGTCTTTTCACTTTCTCTTCTCAATCATGTTGCACCACCCATATATCCATCAGGACAGATTCTTATAAGGTCTGATGGCTAGACTGAATTTTCAAAATAAGCAGGTCTCTACTAAGTTTTCATTTCCTCATATGGCTCAGAAAGTGCATGTACCTACATTTTGTGAGGCAAATTGTCTACTTACTTTTGATGATCATCCATATCTATTCAAATTATATCCCTCTCCTCAACCCAAATCCTTTAACAATGAAGTCTCCTTAAAACTAAGAAATGGATCATGGATCATAGATAATATGAACTGTGACTTGGAGTCCAGTCTCCAAGTTTGGGGCACAAAGAGGCTGAGTGACTTTCCTGGGGTCACTTGTTAATGGCAGGATTTAAGCCTCAATCTTCCTCATTTTGATCCTTTGCCATGCATCATGAAAATACAGATATTGTTTCAGGACAGCAACTTAATGCTTCATCACGTTAAAGGGCTCTCCATTTTTTCAAACAAGGCTACTCAGCAGTGCAGAGCATTTGTGTGAAAAGAGGATATAAAATATCTCTTCATTTAAATCTCGAGTCCAAAACTTTTTTCAAGTGACAAGTTTGTGCCCAATGAATAATCAAATCTCTCCTGCTGCTTCAGTAGTGTGCTAAAAACAATAATAACAACAACAAAAACCATAAGAGCCTAATTCCGTGTTTATTTAAATTTTTTTTGTTCTTTCCAGATTACATGTGACACAATTTTAATGATTGTTTTCTGAAATTTTATGATCGATATTCTTCCTCTCTTTTTTCTGAGACTGCAGGTATTTGATATATGTTACACATGTGCTGTCATGCAATATATAATTCCATTTTGTCATACTAGGAAAGAAGATTTTATATACAGATATTTCACATATATATAGTGATACTTTGGTTTTCCTCTATAATCCATTAGAAAACGATCGCTGAAATCCAAAATCAACAAAAACAAAGGCAATTATTTCCATACAAGTCAATGTAAATACAATTAATTTGTTCTAGACACTCAAAAATACATAAAAAAACACATTTTATAGGGAACAAATTTAGTGTTTAATACTAAAAACAATAAGAAATAAATATAAAATGAACATAAAAGACTAATGTAAAGAATAAATAAACATGTAATATGTAATTTACCTTTCTGAAGACTGTTCTAGGCATATGAAAGACAGTGGAGAGGGGAGAAAGAGGTTACTGTTTGGAAGGGGAATCCCCCTCTATAAGGACCTTAGGTATCAAGGCACTATCTGGAAAGACTTTGGAAAAAAATGACATGCAGAGGAGTTGTTACCTTGATTATGTCCCTCTTCTCAGCTGAGATACTATGGGAGAATTTCTACTTGACTGAAATGAGATATCTCACTCCCAAAGAGAGAGCTCATTCATTTTGTGTATTGTCAGGTATATATTCTATATTCTCCTCAGTATGCGATCTGTAAAGATATATGGATTTATTTGATTTTCAATACATGTATTGCTCACACTGAGCAGAAGAATGAGTGAGTCTTCTTTTTTTTTTTTTTTCACAAAATTAGCATCAAGGTCAAAGAGGCAATCCATGAAAACTGAGACAAATTTTTTGCAGAATTTTGATGAAAACTGATGATAACTGATGACAACAAAAACCGAGGTATTATTGCATATGTTATGTATTATATATTATATATACATATATATTATATACTTATATTGCCTATATGAAAAATTCATGGCCCAAATTTATTTTTCTAAAAACAATGTCACTAATAATGAATTCTCACAAAGTCCTGAAAGGTCAATTTGTAAAAGTGAGATCTGTCAAGTCTGACAGGTTCAAATTGAAGTATATTTTCAGGCTCAAAAAATTATAGTGCCATCCTCTAGATAAGGCTTTCCGTTGTCTTCCTTTAAAAGACACCCATTGAATAAAACCAGATTTCTCTAATTTGTTCTTTTTTGCCTCCAATTTCTAGCTTAGGGGGAAAAAGGCCACATGAACTTAATGTTTTTTTTTTTAATATACACTTTCTGCTGAGAAAAAAATTCCCCTGCTGGGAGATTATCCCAAAGTATTCCTGAGGATTAGACTAGAGTCCACTCTCACTAAGAAATCTCCTTGAATGAATTATTCCCCTGAATCCTGTTGTAAACAATAAGAGCAGCTCATGAAATATGTAAGATTTGTATCCAATCTATTCAAACATTTTAATTCCTTTTTATAAATGTCAGTGTTCTTCTTTCAGTTGTATTGGCAAACACCAGTATCTTTAGCCTGTATTTCTCTTTCCATCTGACAGGATGTTATTGTTTCCATTTTTTCCCCTAAGCCCCAGCAAACTCTAACTTTCAATCTTTAGATAGATGATTGCCATAACTCTCCTTTTTGGTCATGAAAAAAATACAGCAGACAGGCATAAATACAAAAACTTAAAAAAAGAAATTTTAGATGAGCATTTGATAGGAAATAGTGCTCAAAGAAGAATCTTTGTCATAACTTTGCTGGCATGTACGTATTTCCACCCCACTCCCCCTAACAATCAGTGCTTACTGTATGCAAAGGATTCAATCAGGTGTGTATGTCTCCAGTGTGGGGTAGTGAAAGAAGATGCATATTGATTAAATTAGAGAAAAGATCATGATGGAAATAAAGTAAAATGTTTTAATCTGCTCTCAGACTTCAGTTCCTTCTATGTCAATTGATAGTCTTTTTCAACATGAATCTCTTCTAGTTGTCCTGGATCCTTGCATTGCTAATAATAGTTAAATCTTTCACGGTTGATCATTGTACTTTATTTTTAATTTTTATTTTGAATATTTTCCCCTAGTTACGTTTCATGTTCTTTCCCTCTCCCCCAAACCTCCCTAACCCCCCTTAGCTGATGCACAATTCCACTGGGTTTTACATTGATACAAAATTTAGGTATGAAAGAGATTTTGCCCTTATAGAATTTACAACCTTATAGGGAGATCGAGTACAAAGAAAACTATAACACAGCTGTAATAGATAACTATGACACATATCACATAAATGCTTGTACAAAACATGTTGTGAGAGGTCCTGGGAGAAAGTCCTTATTGAGAGAAGGAATGAAGGAAGGAGAAAGAAACAGTGAAGTTAGATTTAGAAGAAATTCTACATTAAAAAAAGGAAAGGGAAGGTATTCTGGATATAAATGTCTATCTCTAATGTATTAGGATGGTATTGGGGATGAGATATGATGGTTAGAATTGGGCCAGTATCAGGATGTTAACTGTGGTTTGGGAAGGCCAAAAGAACCCAGTCCAGGCAGAGCCTGGTCTGAGACCAACACACACAGACCATTTAGCAATAGGGAAGTTTTGTTTATTCTAAGAGGAAAGGATGGCTGGGAATTTGGATGACCCTAATATTAAATAAAGTCAACTAACTAAAATCCCACAGATCTAATTGTCCCTTCACAGGGAATCTTCATAGTGTTTGATCTACATTAACCCTCACCTCTCTGACCTAAAGAAAACCCAGTCCCTGCTCTATCTAAATCTGCACTAAACCTCACCCCTTAGATGGTATTAGAGGTAGTGGTCTATGGCAGTGTGGCAGGGCCCAAGGAAAGGTCCTGGATCCAAAAGGAACCCAGACCTGGTCTTACAGTCAGATAGCCAGATATTCAGGATCACAAGGAAACACAGCAGCCAACAGCAAGGCAGCACGTAGGACGGGGAATCAGGGTAGATCAGCAACAGCAGGACAGGCAGTCAGTTTCTCCAGGTAAATCCAGAGAGAGACAGCCAAACCCCTCAGTTAACAGTCTAACCCCTATTTTCATATTCTAGAATCTTTATCCTCCTGCATCTCTCCTCTGCAAACCAACCTCTCTTGCTAAAAACCTCTCTTCCTTATGACACTAGATGTGTAGCATTAGTTTCTGTGGTATGAAATGTTGGCCAACATTTTGTTCTTGTTTCTGAAATACAGTACCTTGAAGATTCGTTTTTGATTCATTTTAATAGCCATTTATTAAGTATCTACTAAGTGTCAGGTACTGTTTGGGGGAGATGAAGGCAAAAAAAAATTAAAACCAAATAATACTTGCCCTCAAGGAGTTTACATTCTACTCAGTGGAGGATGGAGACATTATGCAAACTGATGCATCAAAGTAATTTGAGGAGATAGAGATGGTTTACAACTAAGTGTCAGAAAAGACTCAATTAGAGAAGAAAGTACTTCAACTGAGCCTTGAAGGAAAATAAAGATTCCTAGAAGTGGAAAGGGGGAAGAAGTATCATCCACATTGTTACTTTTATAAATGCCAGGAAATGTGAGATACAATGACAAATTTTAGGAATAGCTAATTTGATTTAGACCATTTTAGTTGGAACTAAGGTGTGTTATAAAAAATAATATGGGAAAAAAGCTGGAAAGGTAGGCTAAAGCTGGGTCATGGAAGGCCTTAAATGCCAGGCTGTGGAGCTTATATTTTTATTCCAATGGCAATAAGAGACCACTAAAGACTATGGAACTGCAATGACACTGTCTCTCCACCACTACCCTTTTCACCTCATGGCACACACCCATCCACCGCAATAGTATGTATGACTAAATGTTGCTATACTTTGATTTCCTTATTTGTGTTTTCCTCATGCAAGAAAGCCTTCTATTTCCAAAATATGTTACTAAACTTCCCATTTTTCATATACAAGTGCTCTTTTCTCTTTGAACATCAAAATGTGTTGTATGTTGAAATATTTGTATATTAAAATATTTCAAGTTCATTATGATCCAAAGAAAAAAGAAAATTAATTTTAAAAAATTCTCCTGAAAGTGTGTGTGTGTGTGTGTGTGTGTGTGTGTGTGTGTGTGTGTGCGTGTGTGCATGTGTGTGTGGTATAGGTGAGAAAGGGAAGATAAATAGAAAGCAGACCTAGAGAGTGAGGAAGGAGTACTCAGGGGCCTCTAGAAATCTGAACCAAAGATCAGTCTACAGAGCTCTATAAAGCTCTGCTGGCCTGTATTGCTGGATGAAAGGATATTTTAACTAAATCTTGGGGAAAGAAGGCAGAGAACTCAATGTCAGAGTCTGAATTTTGTGTGAAATTTTAAAAAGCATGTTATTTCTCCCAAGCAACATCACTTGAATGATAACTTGGATATTTGGCTTAAGTTAACTTTAGAATGAAATCTGATCATTTTTTTTTGAAAAAGCTACCAGAACTGAAGAAAGCTTCTGCGGTGTTTTCCTGAGTCCATCTGATCTCTTCTGATAGGGCAGGCATTTAAAGAGCCAGATGAAGAGCATTATGTTATATTTGGACAGTTTAGCACATTTCTAATTTAGCCGACTTTCATGCTGCTACCACCTGTCCCTAAACTTGCTTTTACAAAATTATGATTAAAGGGAAAATAAAAGTAACTCAGCAGTTGGTAACAGGTTTTATTGTTACCCAAAGATTCACACAATCTAGACCTTAGTGTTTCTTAGAAGCAGCTTGTTTCATTAGCTGTCTGCCTCCACACATCTCCTCAGGAGGGCTTACACATTCCCAAGACTCAGGTCTCTTGGGAGCCTCCTTTGATTCAGTCTGGTATAGACCTCTTTTTGGATTTTTACTGCCTCAGTCGTCAAGGCTCCCATTTATTTCTTTACTTTTTAGAGGATGAATAGACACTCACTTTTCCAGATAGGATCTTCCTAGACCTTGCAACTTCCTTTGCTCAGGGGCCAAGTCTTCTAAGAACCTTCTAAATTCAATCCTCAGGAGACACCTTTAATGACAGAAAGTTTAGAAAACTACTCAGACAGGGGAAAGTGTTCTTTTCTTCTCTGAAGCAGAGCATAAGTATTTCTTTTGTTTTCTCAGAAAGTTTAGTGCATTTCAAATGAATGAAGTATAGTGGTTCTAATTTTTGCTTAGTATAGGAGGGTGGACAGCAGTCTGATTCCCTGTTAGGGATCTCACATAGTTGCTGGAAGTATCAAATAACTGAGAGAGAAAGTATTTGGAAAATAAAATCTCTTAAATAAATTTTGAAGCTTAGGTGTCATACTCAATTCCTCACTTTGTTGCTAAGACCTGTTGATTTTTACCTTTCTATCTTTCCCATACTCCTCATTCTTTCCTCTGACACAGCCACCAATTGTGCTGGTCCTTAGCACTTTATGCCTGGACAATTACAAGTGGGTATGTCTTCCTGACTTGTGTTTCTCTCCCCAAACTAGTCAGTCCTCCACTCAGCTGTCAAAGTTATCTTCCTAAAGAAAAAATGTCAATCATCCCCAATCTCCTGCTCAACAAATTCCAGTGACTGCCTATCACCTCCCCCCCTCCAATTCTCTATTTGATATTCAAAGGCCTAATAACTAACCACCCCCAACCTTTCCAGTTTCCTCACACTGGATTCTTGGCTGTGTTCCATTCTGAACTTGGTTTCATCTTTTTCCCATTTATTTTTGATGTTTTATTGTTGTTCTTTTTTGTTTACATTTTTCATCTCTAATTCTATACAATAACTCACCTACCCTCCTTCCTCCAAATAGAAGACCTCTCACAGCAAAAAAAAAGTTAAACAAAACAAATCAACCTATTTACTATATATGCAAGTGTCTGTAGCTCATTCTGCAGCTCAATTCCATCACCTCCCATTCAAGAGGTGGAAGCCCTGTTTCCTTATTAATCTTCTGAAGTTCTAATTGGTCACTGCTTTGATTAGAGTTCTGAAGTCCTTCAAAATTACTTTCTTTTATATTTTCTTTACATTATTGTGACTGTCATTTAAATTTTTGCTGGGGTCTGCTCTGATCAAACTGAGATAACAACATGGGATAACTCATTCTGATGAATTGCACAGGGGAGGATTTCTTAAGAGGATTATAAGCATTGAATGCTTAGAGGTTATTAAGACTGACTTAATAACAGTCTCTAATGTGAAAAAAAATATTTATGAGGACATGGCCTTGAGTCTAACGATGAGCTAAAAAAGGAGAGATTTAGAAATGATAACTCTTCATGTCAAAAGGTGTTGATGTCAACCCTTTGGGTCACAGATCAGCACAATTATAGGATATAATAGCTAGGAGAGGTCTTTGCATTATCTCCTCTTATTTTATAATTGTTAATGGTTAAGCAAATGTTTAAATTGAAGGAAGGGGTAGAAGAAAACTTGCTGGACCTCAGAGAGAATCCATATGTTGCATACCTAATGCCATTGTTTTCCCAGAAGAGAGAAGGATGTGGGTTTGGGAAAGGCCTCCTGCTAGCAGATAAAGGAAGGACACATTTATTTATTTCAACTTCTAAAACTCTATCAAAGGGTTCACTGCAACTAACCCTTCCTTTCATTGCTTCTTTGCCCTTGAAAAAAATGCTGGCTTGAATTGGTAGAGGGAGCATTAAAATCCTGTATTAGCAATTTTCTGGCATTGTTTCCACTTTGGTAGAAGACATAAAACCCTGAATGTAGTAGCATCAGCTTCAAAGAATAGACACTGTAAGGATAGGGAATGTGTAGCTGGTGTATATGTTTGTCTGAATTTGTGTAGCAAAGATTGACCCTGTTTTGAAGTCCCAATCCCAAGCTATCTATTCCTGCAAACAGATTTGCATAATCATTTCAAACTCCATGTGATAAATGTGATCATGATTATTATTAGAAGCATTTAATCAGTCCATAAAAATTTAATGAAGTCCCATTATACACCTAGTGCTTTAGTAAATGTATGTCTATGTATGCTACTGTGCAAAGACAGTTTGTTAAAGATAAATTTAGATAAGTTTGTGCATGACAGGTCCGCTTTTTCAGACCTATGTGAATGATCCTTATTGTTAGCATCATAGACTCTCAGAGCAAGAAGAGACCTTAGGGATGATTTTAATCAATCTAAATCATTTAACAGTTGAAGTTAAAGTGAGTCATCTAAGGTTCCCTGGATACCAAAGTAGCTAAGTCAAAATTTGGACTTAGATCTTTTGATTCCTAAACTATTACTCTGCTTTTTGTACTGGCCCCCATTCCATTTGACTTCTAGTACTCTGCCCTCTCTGTACTGAACCACACACTATTTGATTTCATAAAGTCCAAAATTTGGAGTCAGAGGTGCTGCATTCAAATTTTAGCTCTGACACTTATTTTCTTAGTGAATAGAGTCCTGGGTCTTGGGTCAGGGAGATAAATTCAATTCCAGCCTCAGACACTTACTAATTTTGTGACCCTGATCAAATCATTTAATCTCTCTTTGTCTCAGTTTCCTTGATATATAAAATGGGGATAATAATCACAATTGTCCTATAGGTTTGTTGTGAGACTCACCTGAGGTAATTTTTATAAAGTGCTTAGCACAGTGACTGGCACACAGTAGGTACTTAATATGTATTCTCTCTTTGCTTTCCCTTTCTGAGTGACCTTAGGCGATTCATTCAACTTTTCTAGGCCTCAGAGTAAGATGATCTCAAATGTTTTTTAAAGCCTTAAATCCTATGAATTTTGCTACAGTTGCCTTTTGTAGACTTTATACTGAGTTGGCTAGACCAAGGATGAGATCCACTGTAGATTTTTACAATTTATCACTTTTTCTTGAATAAGCACTTTTTACAAAGAATAATTTAATTGTTGTGGTTATGGTTAGGCACTGACCTAGATCATTTCTGTTTCACTGTCTTTGTTTTTGCCTCCTTAATATGTAGAGAAATTTTCAGGGTTTGTGAGGTCAATATAGCAGATGTATATAATAAAAGTAAGGATGCTGGAGACAGATAAAGCTTCAGTTTTCAGGTTCATTTTCATATGAATCAGGAAAATAGAGGAAACCTTGCCTTGCCAACTTCTGCTAGTCTTTGTTGGGCAGAATTCTAAAAATTGTTTTGAGAAGACTAAAAATAAGAAATTTAAAAGGGATTTCCTAACCCTGAGTAAAAATAAGTGGTCAAAGCTTCAGAAACAGCAGCAAGAGAAAAATGATAAAAACAAAACAATAGAATTAATCTTAACCTGGGGCCTTCTTCCAATTCTTCTTAATTGTCTGGTAGGGTGTTGTAGCTCATCCCCTCTGCTGCTCACTAAAAAAGACTTCATTCCCCTTTTGTCAGGGTGAAGTTTACTATCTGATATACACCAGCAGATGGTACCAGAGAGAATGCTGGTCACCACCAGGCAAGCTCAGATGCCTACCTCTGAGGAGCAACACTATATTGAGCAGAGATGACCCAACCTGACATCACAAAATAACATCAGGAGCTCTGCAGTATGGGAAGTATGAGTTACTCTTCCTAGACATGACCCTGGCCAAATGTGTTCTCTTTGCATGTTCTCTGGTCATTTGTGTTCTCTGTATGTATATTCTCCTCATGCTGCCATGATGGTCTATTAATAAAGGAGAGTTACTTAACATATACTTGGGGAAATCTTTCTTGACATATCTTACTATGTTGCTTAATTAAAGGTCTTTTGTTTCCTTTCTGGTTGGATTAGGAAAAAAAAACAACCACAACAACTAAGAGTATCAGGGAAACCCAGGACTATGGTTTTAAATAGTAGTGACCCACACTTACCATGTATCTCAAGCTTGAGGTAATATTTAGGAGGTCAGTGGATTCTATGTAAAGTGTAAAGTTGTCATTTCCCTTTCTTCTGGTAATCTCTTTAACCAGAAGGGACACTGCCTCATTTAGTTTTAGGTCTTCTTTAAGGGAGGAGTTTCTTATCCTAAATATTTGTTGCCTCATTAATTTCACACTAATAGTGACTGTTGATTCATAATCCATTTAAACATCTTATCTTGGATCTAGTCATGTAAAAGGAGTCAGAATAGAGAATGATACCTGATATAAGAGAGAAGCTGATAGGACACATCAGCTAATGTGAATTTACTTGCCTAAAAGGAAGTCTTTGGTCCTTCTATATGTTGGTACTTGTCCTTCCTGTTCTAAGTGAATCAATGTGGTCATGGGATGAATTAGAATTAAGTAACACAGACTTGCACAAAGTCATCAGGTTCACTCTCATTTCCAAAGTTCAGTGGCAAGACAAGGGTAAAGATGACTGGCATTAGTGTAGGATGCAGTAGATGACCTTGGCATGTAAATATCTGACCAAATTCTCAGCACTCATAGCCCCTGCTTCAGTTGCCTTCATGGTCATTGGAACAAATTATTGTCATGTGACTATTATACTGGGGGAAGTCTTCATGTGCTTGGGGTTTGACATGTCTCTAACTCATCTTCCAGTTTGAGACTGTAAGGATGGGATTTGTGCAAGGGGGATGGGATGAATGGAGCCAAAGATTGACAGTTGCTGACAGTTGGGACCAGAGAGAATTCTGGGAATCTCTCTGGGGAGGAAGGAGAGGAGAGGTCTTCAGTGGAGGACTGGAAGGAGAGGAGGAGGATATCCCAGCTTGGATCCAGTCCTGAGGGTTTCCTGAGGATATTTCTTTGGAAATTGAAACCCTGATTCCCTGGTCAAAACCATTCATCTCAACCATCAAGACTTCAATCATTGAGTCAGCTAAATTTTTGGACTCCATTTTGGGAGCAATATCTTAGTCTCCTTCTCCCATTACTCAACCTTGCTGAGAGACTCCTTTTGGTCAAACTTACAATTATAGGAAAGGATAGAAATAGAAGTAGAAACAGAAAAAGAGGTGAGGGGAGAAGCTTAGAAGTAGGAACCATTGGGTTTCCCATCTAAGTGATATACCCTGTAGGAATAGTGAAAAGGGCACCCCAAAATCCCTTTGCCCTTCACCCCTTTCTCCATTCCCTGAATTGCAAATAATAAAAGCCATTCATTAGTCAGATAGCGTTCCAGAGTGCCTGAGAGACAATGAGGGAGAGGGGAACCACAGCTTGGTCTGGCTGCCTCCATCTTGAAGCTGGACCACCCACAATGAATTTAATTGATTGGGGGTGGGGAGAAGTTTGTGTGAACCCCATCCTTATTCGGGATTGTATTGCTGTACCACATACCTCATCTTTTAGGGAAGCCTCACCCCCAACTCCTGAGGGGTGACACAACCATGCAGTGTTGGGTTGACACCCCCTTAAAGTCTCCCAGTATATATTCAGCCCCAGGGGAGAGCTGGAAGAGAGACTCACCATATAGACTCTCTTTCTCCCCTCTATCAAACATTGATTACTGGCTCTCTTTATTATTACAAGACCTGTTGGTTACCATCAATTTGGTTTAGCGTATCTGCCAAGACAGTTTTATTGGGATGTGGCCTTTGTGTATGTTTCAGTGGACATCATAGATAAATGAGAAACCCTGAAAAGGGCTTGGTAAGCACTCCCAGATGCTGGTCCTGCTTGAACACTATATGCCTCTCCTTCTATGTGAGAAATATATGAGAAGCAAATCTGAAGATTTAGCTGCAATTCACTATACATTCTATGCTACTGATTAAAAGACCTCAATTGAGCAAGACAGAATCAAGATAGTGCTGTTTCCTTTTTCCTTTTTCTTTTAATGATGGTGCTAGAATTGCAGCTCATGTCCTAATTATACAGGTATAAAATAGCTTAATTGCTATTTTATTATAACAGTGTTTATCGCATGCTTAGTTTTATCAGACATCCTTAGAAATGGAGAAATCATTTTCTCCACTGATGTTTCTAAGATCATCTAGTTATTCATTTTGTTTGCCAATTATGGAATCATGATGGAAAAGTAAATCAAATGCTAACTCATATAAGTAGCAGTAAACATTTCTGATTTTAACAAAATGCTGCTACTTAAAATAAACAATTTTCTTCCCTTTCTTCATTCAATTCTTCAATGGTTCAGTGATCTTATTAAGTTGGATTCTGTCTTCAGCTGTACAGATCATGACATATACATGTGACTTCTCATTCTGTGCTAGTCTTGTCTATGCCAGTCTGTCTGTCCATACATATTTATTATGTACCTATTATGTGCCAGGTACTGTGCTCAGCACTGGGGATACAAAGAGCACCCCCCCCAAAGGAAAAAAACAACAGTCCTTTCTCTTAAGAAGCTCCTAATCTAATGGGAGAGAAAATATGCAAAGAACTAAGTACAAATGAGATTTAGACAGGATAAATAGGTAATAACCAATAGAGAGAAAGTTAGTAGCATTAAGTCATATTAGGATAAGTGTCCAATGAAATGTAGGATTTTAGCTGGGAATCAAGCAAATCCAGGGGAGGAGGCAAGGGTAAGGATCTAGCATGCATAGAGGACAATGGATGAAAATGCATGGGACTTGTCTTGTCAGAAGAACATCAAGGATGTCAGTGTCTTTGGATTGCAAAGTAGGGGGGTGGTGAGATAAATGTAAGAGGGCTGGAAAGTTAAGAGAGGGACAGTTTATGATGGATTTTGAACATGTTGTTCAATCATTTTAGTCATTTTTGGTAATTTTTTTTGTGATGTCATTTGGGGTTTTCTTGGCAAAGACACTGGAATGGTTGGTCATTTCCTTCTCCAGTTCATTTTAAGATGAGTGATTAAAGCAAACGGGGTCAACTGACTATGTGACAACAGGCATATAGTGTCTGAGGCTACATTTGAATTCAGGTATTTCTGACTCAAGACTGGACACTCCATTTACTGTGCCAACTAGCTGTCAGCTTTGAACATGTGATCCCATATATCCTTTACAGAGGTATTTTTTCCCGGATCTATTATGTTTGTATATAAGCAATATGTGCAAGCTGTGTTCTCTGGATACATGATATGCCAGCTTCCTTTTCTGGTCTTGTAGCTCCCTAATAATATTTTTAACTCTGCTTCCCTGGTGCAATTATTCATTGGTAATAGGTTGTAGCTTGCTCACATCTACTATGTGCCTATTTCCTTTTTAATAAGTCCCATTCTTGATTTTTTTGAGAAATTGTGGCATCTTATATTTGAAGTCATACACTATCACAGGAAGAACACTGATGATGAAAGTATAGGCTTTTGTGTCAGAGAAAAGCCTGTGATCATTAAAAGTCCCATACAATGAACCCAAAGCAGCCTATTCTGCTCTCCATTTCCTGTTTAATTCTGGCTCCAGCTTCTCGTTCTTGAATAATGTCTGTGCAGGATATTTGGATGGACCAACTTTTTAGGTTATCATCCTGAAGGTGTCCATTTTGAAGGAAGGATAACTTCAATACTAGTCCCTTCCTGTGAAACTGACAAAAACCTGAGGTCAGTTTCAAGCTGTCTTGGCTGACTCTAACTTGGCTCTGTAAAGTGTCCTTTACTTGAAGGGATCAGTCTATTTCCCTTCAGTGTTTGTATTTAACCTGAGTCTCAGTCTGTATTTCCCTGCTGCTGTTTGCCTGCCTTAGATTAATTCATCCTCTCCCTTGCAACCCTTGTTACATCAGTGTCATACTCCCTAAACTCAGACATTCCCTTGTTTTTCCTACCACCTCAGCTACCAGCCTTCATCATTATACCTGCCTCATCCACTATATTGCCTTAATTTCCCTACTACCTAGTTTATTCCCTTGATTATCTCCAGCCTTGGGTCCCTTACCTTGCCTTATTCCCTGTTCTTACCAGTTATTACCCCTAGCTTCAGCTTCATATTACATCCTGCAGATTCCCATATTACATCCTACAAATCCCCTTATTACATATCTAAGAGATGAAACACAGCATTATATAATGTATAATGGCCAGCCTTCGAGTGTGGATCTAGGTTCAAATTCTGACTTTCACAAATGCTATCTCTTAGATTATTGGCAAATCATGTCAGCTTTCAGTGCTCATAAGAAATTATTTGAGACTATAAAATTATAAAGGAATGATGGGTCTATATAAGTCGAATGAATTTTTACACTGGGATTTCCATACACTGGTTACAGATCTAGTTTTAGAGATCTTTTGTGGGAAGTACACTTAAGTTGGCATTTTGTTCAAAAGTAGTAGCAATAGTAACTAAACAATAAGTACAATAGGATCTTGCATTCTCCATATCTTTCAGTAAATTGTGATTATATTGGTAAATTTTAATGATCATTATTCAACTGGTAACTGAAAAAGGTGTGATCTCTTGAAGAAAGTAATTTATGATGGCTTGACAGTTCCCCATTCAAAATTTTATCAATTTTGATAGTAGGATAATTAAGAAATATTTTGGAGAGATTATAAAATTAATAATTTTGATATTTTCTTTGCCTTTTGTAGTAATAATTACCTGTGATTTTTCAAATCTTCCTCTCAAGTATATTGAGCAATCTCTCAACAATCTCAAAATAGTACTCCTTGTAGCACAGATCTTTTCTTGATATTTTTGGTTTAGTAAGTAGCTGTTTTTACATGTTTTCTATCGTGTTAGTTCTACTTCTTCATTTTGCACATTAGGAGCTATGATCTTAACATACAAATGTTGTGATTGTATTGTCACTGATGAAGAAAATAGCTCATTATATAAATTTTATCAAATCCTTTCTGTCTATTCTCCCTTCATTTTCATTTTCATCTGCAAGTGACCTTAAGGTAAGATGGTTAATTGGGTCTCTCACTAACCTTTCCATAAATTTCTGCCTCCCACTATTTTCTATTATTTTATGTACTGATGCTTCTTATCAAGTCCAACATCCTCCTGAGTGAGATTTTTACAAAAAAGTATACATTTTAAACCAACATTAACCTTGAATGTCATGTCTTTATGCTAGGCAAGTTGATCAACTTCTAAACTTTTTGATCTCATTGCATTGCCTAATTAACGCAATAAATTTCCTTGGAGAATAGTGATTGTCTGGGTTGACATCTAATCTTTTCTCTATTTTTTTGAGTGTGTGTGCACCAAGAACTTATTATTAAACTAAGGGTAGATAAAGTTGCCTCAATTCTGTATCAAGATTTTTATTCTGTCACTATTTTGTTTTTAATATTTATCATTATTCTAAAAAGTTGTTAGATAATATGACTTGGAAATGATTCCTACATAAATAATCCATCACTGTCTTTTAAAATAGAATAATTTTTAAAGTGTTGTTTGGTGCTTTTTATGGACAGAACCTTACAACTTTCTTTTTTAAAATAATGTATTAATGCTTAGGTAGGAGGATTTTTTGTTATATGTGAGCCTTTGGTTACGCTATTTTTTTCAGTCTGGAAGCATATTTTTAAATACCTTTTTGTCATCTATCCTATGTATGTCTCTGCATTGAAGTCACTGAATGTTAAAGTAAATATTGATTTAATTTTGAGTTCTTTATAGAATCCCTCTACCTCCTTATCCTCTGCAACAGATTTGGTACATGTGATGTTCCAATATCTTTATAATGAGGACTTGGCATATGTTGAAATTATTGAATGTAATTTCATCAACATGAAAATGCAGAGACCTACTTCTAAGCACAAGAAGAGGTTTAGACATTTGCCTTGTTCTCCTATGTGGCCCGGATAAGTCTATTTTTATTGTCTGCATAAATTTGACTATCTAGATCTTGAAAACTTTCTAAATACAATAAGGCCACTGTTTCTTGGATTCCTGCCTGAGGGTGAAGGATCTTTTCAATAATACTACCTGGTAAGGGGAAAGGACCTGAAAGACTTCCCCCTTTAGGCCCTACATTCTGAAGAAATGAGCCTGGAGTTTTGACCTTTTTTTTTGTCCTTTTCTGTTCTAGGTACAAGAAGTGGAGTATCTGACCTGAGAGCTCAACTCTTAGGGACCCAGGAATTCAGGTCATATATTTTAGCCATCTGAGCAACAAAGGTCTGAGGAGCCTAGACCAGCAGAGCTTTTGATGTGATATTGATGGACTAATGTTATGTTGGAATGAAGTTGTAAGACTAATTTTTCTTCTCCTCCTAGAGTCTCAATGATATATATGCTTGGGAAAAGATTATTTCTTTCATTTGTTGGGGGGAAGTATTCATATGTTTGCTTTTGCTATTACTTGGAAATAAATATGCTTTTGTGAAACCGTTTAGTTACTGATGTTAAGTGGGTAAATGCAACTGGAGTGCTAGTCACTGGACCGCTAAACCTGGAGAAATCACAGTTAATGGTAGTTCAAGCCAGTGATGGGAAAGACAGAATTCCAAACTGTCTTCAGGGTACTGGAGAAACTTAAAGGTGGGGAAAAAACCTTCAGAGAGTAAGGAGCAAGATTAAACCATGTAACATTTTTATGGTATATTTTTTGTTTTGCAAGTCCTTATGAAATAACCAAGTGCCCAAGGAAATGATGTGTCTTGTTGACTTTGGAAAACCAACTCTGCCAATGGCCTTATTAGCCTCATCAAGAAAACCCTGTATGTCACCTCTTCATTTTGCTGTAATGAACCTTTATCTCCTGGTTTCATTTTTAACAAGAATATAGAGATTGAAATTATTGTCTCCTTACTTCTCAGCAGACATAAAAGAATGGTTATTGTACAGATTGGAAATTTACCAAATACTCATCTCAAATTTGAGAGCCAGTATTTACCAGATTGCTTCTTGCTTTGTTTCCTCACAAAATTGGAAATATGTAGATGCTTCTGGAAAATAATTTATCAGCATATTTTCAGTTATGGGCTAAAGAACAATGTGAGGATCAGTATACCTACAGACTGGTGTTTGTCTGTGCCTTAGAATTAATGGTCAAGGAACTTAGAAACTTTCCAGATATGTTTTGGAAAGGTATGGGAAAGAGCTGTCATTAGCAATATTGTATACAATGCTGCTTGATTTCTGTGCCTTTCCATACTCTCTCCTCTCCATTTTGCTTTTTTCCTTCATTTTGCAACTTTTCTGAATCTACTTGCATTTTAAGAACCTAGATTCCTTTTATTAGATAGGAAAGTGGTTTGTTAAACTAATTTACTTTAAGGTATTAGTGTTGTAGACATCTTAATCTCAATATGTCCAAAACTGAACACATTTCCCTCCAAAACATTCTCTTTTTAACCTCCTCAATACTGTTGAGGCATCACCATCTTCTCAGTCTCTCAAGCTCATATCCTAGGTTTTAGCCTTGACTCCTCACTCTCTTCCATGCCTCTTGCTTTATATTCAGTCTTTTGCCAAAACCTGTCAATTGTATCTTCATACCATCTCCTGTATATTCCTCTTCTCCCCTCTGATATTGTTGTCACCTTGGCTCTGGTCCTCATCACCTCATGCCTGGATTATTGTAACAATCTTCAGGTTGGTCTCTGTCTCAGTTCTCTTCCATTTACAGTCCACTCTCTTTGTTCACATGTTGATAGAATTTTAATGTCTTTTACAACATTTCACAATCTATATTCTGTTCCTACCTCTCTCTTTCCCTGCCTCCCCAAGACATCAAGCAATGTAATATAGGTTGTTCATATGTTATCATACTATACATCATTTTTTCTTTTTTTTCCTGGGTTAATACAGCATGTTTTGAAAGAAGATACATATTGCTTATACTAGATAAAAATTAATGGAAGAAATAAAGTGAAGAATGGTATGCTCCAATTTGAATTAAAACACTATCCATTCCTTTAGGGCAGTGGATAGCTTTTCTTCTCCATAAGTCCCTTGGAGTTGTCCTAAATTCTTGTTCTGCTGATAATAGTTGCTATTCACAGTTGATCAGCATACATTTTTGCAGTTACTGTGTATAAAATTCTCCTGGTTCTTCTGACTTTATTTTGCATCACTTCATATAAGTCTTGTGAGGATTTCAGTTCATTCTCTACTTAGCTATGAAGGTGGTCTTCTTTGGATCATTTCACCTTGAATCAATAAATCCTAGTATATTTCTGTAATCTCCAGGATTGAATACAAAATCCTCTACCTGGCTTTTAAAGCCATATAACTCGCCCTTCTATGCTTCCAGTTTTCTTATATGTATTGCTTTCCACATTTCCCAAAATCCAATGTCACTGACCACCTTGCTGTTCTTACAAAAACACTCTGGCTCAGTGTCATTCCCCCACTCTTAGATTTCTCTCCCTCTTCCTGGTTTCCTTAAAATTCCATCTCTAATCATTTCCTGTACATGTAGCCATTCTCATTCCCCCTTAATGCTAGTGCCTTCTCCTTGATGAGATTTCCAATTTATTCTGCATATATTTGGTTCATATATGGTTGTTTGCATGATGTAATCTCCTTAAGACAGAGCTCTTGGAGAGTAAGTACTGTTTTGTTTTTGTTTTTGTTTTTTTTTACTATTCTTTGTATCCCTAGCACTTATCACCGTGCCTGGCACATATCTGGTACTTGATAAATGTTTGTTGACTTAACTAAAAGTATTATCCCTCCAAAGGAAATTTAAATTTTTAAAAGGGACATCTGGGAAGACCAAAGGATAAATCTTTGGGTCAAGATTTTAGGTACTGTAGTTTTTTGGTAAGGGAACAATCCATCAGGGCCTACTATGTACCAGGCATTGTGGTAACTAAAGACATTTGTGAGATCATATTGCTGAGAGGGGTTCAAGCTGCAGAGGGGGGGTCAGGCTACATCACAGAATTCCATAGTGCCCCCTAGAACTCTAAGAAAGAGGGCAGTTAACAGTATGTGGAGCTCTGGGATAAGAAGGCAGGTCACCCTGCTTGTGGGTCTTTGAGTCCTGGATCTTGAGTCTGGGGGCTGTCTTTTCAATCTGGGTGACTCTGAGCTGAGCCATTCAGTACCTGACTGCCAAGCTATTTTACTTTGATTAGACATTCAACAATATCACAGTCTACCTTAGTTTAGCTGTCTGGGTTTTAGAAGAAGAATATTTATAGGATTAGAATGCAGATTGGCAATCCAAGATACCTTATCCCCTTTGGGGGGAGGGGCTGCTCATCAGACATAGCTATATTAGGAAGCTTTCTCCTTACTTGTCAATCTTGAACCATTTCCCCCTTCCTGTTTCCTGTTATTATTAAACCCTTAACATCTAGGAACAGGGTCTGGATACTGATATTTTGGGGGATATACTCACAACCTCCATAAGTCAAGTTTCTCTTACTAGTGGCTCTGTAGTTGATCCTGACTTCTGAGCCAGTGAGCTGTTTCTAAACATCAAGCTTCACCTATTCTATCCTTTGGGGAATAATACAGAGAAAGATGTAATCATAAGGAGTTTGCCTTTCTCCACTTACCATCTTGGCCCAGAAGATATTACGTCAGATTGTCCACCATTTCTGAACTGTTAACTGACTTTCCAACTGCCTAGTAGAAAGGGAGAAGTGAAGGAGCACTTTGACAAGATCCTGCCCCTCCCTTCCAGTCAAGCCTGCTTGTGTGGGTGTGTCCCTCCATAGACCAAAGAATTAGGGAGACTACATTGCTACTGACCCCTGTCATCTTACAGTGTTTCCCTAATACAACACATGGAAATAATTTTCCTGATATCTTCAAGTTAGTCCTTATTCTTGGAGATATGTAGTAGTGGTGATAGGAGTGGGAGTGATAGACATGGTTTAAAGAGAGACAAAAAAGCAACATGAATGGAATTCTTGGTGGAAGTGACTAGTCATAACCAATACTCTAATGTAGGAAAACCAAAGTATTATTTGAATCCAGTCCTAAACTTAACCATGAACTTAACATATTTGAGTGTAAGCTTTTTGAGGACAGGAATTATATTTTGCCTCTTTTTGTATACCTAGCACTTAGCATAACATCTGGGATATGGACATGTGTTATTGAAATTTTGAGGTCTCTGATCTAAACTTTCTATGGAAGTTTAGGGGGTCTTTGAAACTACATTTCCCAAGATCCAACTGGCTTCCTGTCTTATGTAATGACATATATGATTATGTAATAACATAGACAGAAGGATAAAAATTGAGTGGCTGGATGGGCACTCTTTCTCTTTTCCAACTGAAGCAGCATGGTGGAGGGGATAAAGGCGGTTTTTTTCAAACTGACTCTTAACATGGCATTTGGCTTCATTTTTCTAATGGTTACCAATAAAACTTTTAATACCTTAGTATTTTTAAATCTATCCTTTTATATATGTTTTATTTTTTTACACTGATGGCAACCACTTGAAGTTTGGAAAAGGGATTCTCAATTTTTCAGATAGCCTAAAAATCCATGTTTCTTCTGCCATGACTCTTTACCCTCCCCCCACAGGCAGAACTCTGAGCGAACTCCAAATTCTCTCTGAAGCTTTGAACCTGCTTCTGCTGTTTTTGTGTTTTTGGTTTTGTTTTCATTTTTGTTTTTTCTCTTCTCCCTGTTCTCCCCAGCTACGCAGCTACTTTTGGGGGAAAAGGGAAAGTTACTTTTCTGGCAAAAGCCATGTCTTTGCTGATAACTCCTGCTGCTTGTTCCTGTCTGCCATTTCTTACATCCCAGATCCCCATGGCTGCCAGTCCAGCCTATGCTGGCCACCCCCATTAACCACTCCATGGTAGCTCTGCCTGACCACTGATCCCAGATCCTACCTGTTCCTTGCCATTCCCAATTCCAATTCCCTTTTCCCTTGGATGCTAAATGCCTGACCCTTCCTGGAGAACTCCAGCTGATCCTGCTAAGCTTTTGCTGCCTTCACTTGAAACTTGGGAAGTATAAAAGCCTTCTTTTTCTTTGTGCATACCAGAGAATTTACTGGGTGTGCTTCCTCTTAGACAATGACTTTTAACAGAGGAGAGCTTCTATGTCCACAAGCTCCTCCACATGGGTTTTTTTCAAGCTTGATCTAGATGCTTGTCTAGCCACCCCAACACCCCACAAGCCTACTCCAAGTGAATGCCCCAGCCTGCAGCTTTTCTAGCCCCTATGCCATTTGGCTTCCATGAGGGCCCTTCTTTTTACCCTTCAAACAGGAAGTAGAATTGGCAAGCATGACCCACATTTCCTATTTGAAACAGACCCCAGTTGTGGGTTGTTTTTTCCTCTTACCATTCCTTGTGATTATCTTGCCTGAGACTCAGGGAAGAAATTCACCCCTCTACACATGCTGACCATTTGGGCCTGCCCGACTTCAGAACTATACCCATTATGAGGGTCATTCACTCTATGCTCAGTGCAGAGCTCAGATAAAAGGAACTTGAATGGAACTTTTAAAAAAGCAGAGGTGGATTTTAAGCTTCCTCAGACCACTGTTTTTTGAAAGTCTCTGTATCTTATCGTACTTTGCCGACTGTTTGTTTTGTTAATAATTTTGCTGTTTTAAATTCATATATTAATCTGATCAATATCTTTCTGTTACACATAATTGTTTTAAGCTAAGGTTTTAGCCGCTAGATAAATTCTGCTCATGATTTTATTGTAACTCTTTAATAGTGAACAAGTCTATTCTGATTGGTAAAAAGGTTTTTAACTACACTGCTTCTAATTTGTCATTTGCTTATATTATTGTACTTCCTGATTTCTTTAAGGTTTAAATTTTTTTAAAGTTTAACTGTATTAAGCTATTTAAATATCTATTCTGTTATATGATTCTTTATCTGTACCATTTTCCTATGATTTTACTGAAAAACATATCATTGTAAAAAGACCATGAACATCTTACACAAACATTTTTTAAGTTGTAAAAGCTACTAAGTCTTATGTATACTGGATTTGTCATATCAACTACTGAGATCACATGTTTTTTATCCTATCTTGACAATTAGTACAACCTTGAAGACTATGATGCCTTAAGAATTTAAATTGTAATTATATAAGAGGTCTTTAAAATTGGTTTTAGGATTTTATAGTAACTTTTGAATGGATGATAGGTGTATATATATATACACATATATATATATGATATATGTATATATATATATATATATATATACATATGTTAAAGGATGCTGTTTTAAAAGGCAGAGAAAACAAATAGAAGTTTCCTACCCAGACTCTTTATATATAAAAGCAGGAAGCCAAAAGAGCTCCTGTATGCATGATATTTTAAGTCTTTATTTTAATTTACTTTCCCATCAGAATGATCTAGAATTTTGGTTATATTTTAGACCCAAAAAGTTTTTTTATCAGATTTTTTTAGGCTCTGCCCCACATTTGGATGGAGGCAGGTTTTGTTAAAAATATCTCAGCCAAGGTTGAATGATTTGCTATACCTGTTGAATTTGTGACAAGTATACATTTTTTTAAACATCACATCAAGTGGTTATATAGAAAACTCATATGGGTTTGTTTGCTATTGTCTTTAAATATGTTATTGTAATTTTGGGAGATTTTGGTACTTCATTTGAATTGAATTATAAATCTGCTATTTTGTATAAGCCATTTGCACTCACAGAAGTTCATTGAAAAGATTAAAAGAAAATAGATCTCCTTTTTGGGTAAGAAACATTTCACTGATTCTAAGCTATATATTTTTGATTTTTAAAACATTCTTTTATTATTTTTCCCTTCTATGTGCAATAGAGTATTTGAGTTTTTTATTTTTTCTCCTTTTCTCATTTCTTGTACTTAAAGTCTTTTAATCAATGTTAATCCTTTTTTGATTTTACAGTAATATATAAGTTTAATATCTATATCTATATCTATAAATAACTGCTATAATATTAATGCATGCCCAAAAAGCCTTAGCCTTTGGTAACCTGCCAATTATTGCTAAATATTATGGGACTGTGATTAATGATTCTGTCTGATTCCAGGAGAAGGAAACAAAAGAGCCACAAGGTCAAGGTGACCATCCAATCCCACTGGGATTGATGAGACACCACACAGTGCCAAGGTTAAAAAAGACCATACCAATCCAGGAAGGACTGATGAAACTTCCATGCTAATACTGAAGGACTTGAACCTACTGTTTGGGATTTGGGGTTGTAGCATTTCTGACACATGTTACAGGCCAGACTTCCCTGAGTTTCATCTTAGTCAAGTACCAAAGGTTGGCCATCATCCTGGCTCTCTCTATCCCTAAGAGTCAAGGCAAATCAGACCAGGGAAAGACACTTCCCTTTCACAAAGAAAATTTGGTCTTTTTCTTTCTTTTATAAGTGTGGCAACTTTCTGTATTCATGGCTACTGAATGGGTAATTGTACAATTGCTTAAATCACTTTAATTGGGCCTTGATTCAAGGACCTGTTATAAGTTTATTTTTCCTTACATTTTTACAAATAAGACTTTGATATTTTACAGTTCATTCACAAGTTGTTTTTTCCCTTTTATTTGGATTTTTTTTTTTATATTTATTTCTTTTTCCAATCAACTCATACAACCCTATAACTCAGTCATGTATCCTTAGCTGATCAGGGTTTTGGTCTTTACCCTCTTCAGGGGGAAATGTGTTATTAATTCTCCTCAGGGGAGTATGTATGATTTATAATCAGAATATATGTATTATAATCTATAAAGTAAATTTTAAATTCTTTTGAGAGTAATTTCAGGATAAGAAATTTGCCACCTCCCCAGAATCCAGACAATGAACCTGTTTCGGGAAGGCACCATGAAGATGTCTGGAGAAACCTATACTGCATCAAGAAGATCCAAAATGAACTTTGGGGTGCAGTTGGTTGAACTATGGGGAGTTGAACACATTTGTGTTGAATGTATATTCTTATGCCAAAGAGGATCACCCCCTAATTGATCTTTTGTCAATGAGCCTAGCAATCATTGGATCATTGATTTTGTCCTCTTTCCTTTTAATTCCAAATTTCTGTAATTTATAACTTAGTTATGTTTTCATGATCATTTTGGGAAGACTGGTCTCCCAACCAAGATCAAAGGGGGGAATGCGTTATTGAAATTTTGAGGTATATGAGGTAAACTTCCTATGGAAGTTTAGGGGTCTTTGAAACATTTCCCAAGAGCCAACTGGCTTCCTGTCTTGTGTAATGACATAGACGGTTACATAATAATGTAGACAGAAGGATAAAAAGTGAGTGGCTGGATAGGCACTCTTTCTCTTTTCGAACTGAAGCAGCATGTTGGCAGAAGTAATGGCGAGTCTTTCAAACTGACTCTTAACATGGCACGTGGCTTCATTTTTCTAATGGTCACCAATAAATATTTTAATACCCTAATATTTTAAGATTGCTCTCCAACAGAGTCCATGATGTGTGCTGGCAAAAGCCAACAAACTCCAGGTCTTTGTTGATGGGTGCCTGCGTCACATCTTGGACATCGGATGGCCTGAGGGGATCTCCAATGCCAGACTCTGGGGGGCAACAGTTCGGTGTCCCATCAGTCAGGATGCCATGAAAATCGGAGGACAGCGTTGCTGGACAGGCACTGAGCTGGGGCCACCAGGGAGGAGGAGGGTCGGGGGGCCAAAGCAGACCTGGCGGAGATATGCCGAGAATGAGACAGGGACCATCGGAGTGACATGGGCCCAGTTGGGGGAAGTTTCCCAGAACAGAGTCCATTGGCGTGAGATGGTTGCGGCCCTAAGCTCCTCTGGGAGTCAATAGGAATAATAATAATAATAATAATAATAATAATATTTTAAAAAACTATCCTTTTATATCCATTTTATGTTTTACTGACAGTACTTGGTAAATGTTGATTGACTGAGCTATTATTAATGCTTATAAATGTTTATAAACCTGGGATAATGATGTCATTATATTTCACTGAAGAATTATGAAAAGGATTTTTTACCATGTTTTACATATGAATACTGAATTGTAAAAGAGCTCAGGGGGCATATATAGGATTTCATAAGTGCAAATTGCCTTCTTTAGCTTTATTCTGAGTCATTAACACTTTAAAATTCATGACTTCTGACAACAATGATATTACAAGCTACATTTCGTAATGGTGAAAAATAGTGAGCATATCTAGATAATAACTATTTATCAAACTGCTAAGATGAATTTCAGTTCATAAATATTGGACTCTGTGACTGGACTATGTATTAATTTCCCTCTCAAATACTAAAATTCATATTGATTCTCCAATTTTTTTGAAAGAGAAAAAGAAAACCACCTCTATGTTTAGTGCTAAGAATTTTAACAAGCCTTATTTTTGTACCTGTATTCTAGAGCCTGCTAAGTCACTTAGGTATATTTCTGCAAGAGACAAACCCAGCAAGTCTTACTGAGTGACACGAATACTGATAAACTCCATATTTTTGCCTGTCCTTGTAAGGAAATT
The DNA here is from genome assembly GCF_016433145.1 of Gracilinanus agilis. NCBI lineage: Eukaryota > Metazoa > Chordata > Mammalia > Didelphimorphia > Didelphidae > Gracilinanus > Gracilinanus agilis. Next base: position 482,956,345 of record NC_058132.1, read on the forward strand.
GATCATTTGACTTTAGGGACTCAGTATATGACAAATTCTGAATTTTTGGGAAGGAAGAGTGAAAAGTCCATTAAATGTAATGGAATAGTTGAAGATATATTCATTAAGCATCCACTGTGTATTCAGTCCTTGTGCTATTGGGGATTTGTGGCAGATAAAGAAAAGTTTGAGTTCCCTATCCTAAGAGAATCTATAGTCTATTTGAGAAAATAAAATGAATGTCCATAGGATAGCCAGTAGACAACCAAAGATTTCATATCATTCATTGCTAAATTGTGTAGGGAAGTGCTTGCACAAAGTAGACATTTAGTTTATGTTTATATATCCTTGAATCTGGGAATTTGTTTAGGAACCTTGTGAGAAGATAAGAGGTTCAACATTCTCCAAATCCTCTGAAGTTGAAAAAGGCCCTTATCTGATCAAAGGTGGGGATGAGGATGAAGACTAGCTAATGCTAAACCAAGGACTCTCTATATCCTGCAGATGGTTCCCTCTCAGGATTTTTAGCCAGAACACCATGTTTGCTCAAATTTCTAGAATACAAATCCCTTCTCTATTTTCTTGACAATTTATTGATCATCCCAGAGGTATGGCCAAGTTTTTTTGGCTTATATAAATCAATCCTTTGCCAACTCATTCCAGTTTAGACTCTTCATACTTAGTCTAAGACCTATGAATGAATTGGTTGATTGGACATTTTATAATTTACTTTCAGCTGGTAAGGTTAAATAAATCAATCACCTCTCCTTACATTTATACAGCATGGCATTCAATCCAATTTGTACAAACTGTAAATGCTAATGTAGGAGTTGAGAAAAGAGAAAAACTATTGAACTTTGGAGATGCTGGGGAAAGTTTCATTTAGAGGAGATGGAATCCTAGCCCCATTCCAGAGCAAGAAAACATAAAGTTCTGAATTTCTTAGGGATATAGGAAGTTTCATTCTATTTTTTCCTAGGTTCTGGAAAACCAAGGAGCTTCCCTGAATAAGAAATGAAGAGAGAAAATATCTTTCAGTAAGAACCTTAAACAGATTGTTCTTTTAGGGATAGTGAGGACACCCCAGCCCATCTTTATTGTCTCTAAGGAGGGACCTAAAAGCTCACGGTCAAAGAAAGGAAATTATAGTTCCCTAACAAACCTTAGAAACTTCCAAGCCCTGGAATGGCAAGTCACAGAATTTCAGAATTAGAAGTGATACAAAAAGGGATCTAGTTCTAATCCAAACTTAAACATGATTCTAGCTACACCAGTGGTGTCTAACTCAAATAGAAATGGATCATTGCAGGCAGTATATTGAATTTTTTAAACTAAAAATGAACAATATTTATATTCTATTGTATTTTTGTTGATTTTAATTACATTTTAATCTGGTTTTTACCCACTTGCATCTTTCCTTTGTTCCTTTGTTCCTTCCTTCGATTGTTCATTCCTTCCCTTCATTCCTGCCTTCCTGCCTTCCTCCTTCCCTTCCTACCTCCCCTCCCTTCTTTCTTTCCTTCCTTCCTTTTTTTTCTTTCTTTCTTCCTTCTTTCCTTCTTTCCTCCCTTCTTCCTTCTTTCCTTCTTAGAAAACAACTTACAGGATGATTATAAATATGAGCATGGAAAAGAACAAAATGAAATGAAATGTTATGGAATTGCAAAGACTGAGTTTGTCTCCAGGAAAAGATGAGAAAATATACTCCCTCTTTTTTGTACAGGAAGAGAGAACCTTGAGTGGGGAATATAGCAAATATTGTAAAATTTTAGTCATAACTTGGTTAGTTTTGCTGAATTGTTTCCCTGCCTCTTTTTAAAAGTCCTTTATTGAAAGAGATATTGTGCTGAATAAGTAGAAGGGGATATACATATACAAATACATATAGTTATAAATGAAAGTGATTCAAAAATAAAAGATATTGACATATTTTTAAAATATAGAACTTAGTAATTTGCTTAACAATTGCTGTACCTTTTCAAATGTTCTTAGATAATGTTTAGGTTCTCTATCTGAAATCAAAGTAAATAGGATCATTAGAAAATCTTCAAAGTTTTTCTAGGGGATTGCCTTCCTTTTGGCAAGGGAAAGAAAATGATGGGGGATGAAATTCAAACAGTCCCTTTTATTACTGAAAACAAATATTTCCATCTAAAGTGATTCTGGAGCAATACAGGTCAGGCCAAAATGCAATAGCTGAGAACTAAGATGTTGCCAAGCAACATAGAGCAAGACTAAAGATTATAGAAGATGAATTTATCAAAGCTATGTAAAATGAAATTTAAAAGGAGTAGAAGGGAGGGAATAATTGCTTTGGGGTCTCTTACAGAAAGTCATTGAGGAATGAAGGGGAAGAAAGAAAGAAAGAAAGAGAGAGGGAGGAAGAAAGAATGAAGGAAAGAATGAAATAATGAAATAAAGAAAGAAAGAAAAAAAATAGTAAGGAAGGAAGGAAGCAAATGAAAGAAAAAATGAAGGAAGGGAATAAGAGAGAAAGGAAGGAAGTAAAAAGAAAGAATCTTTATTTTCCTGATATTCAGATTGGGGAAACTAAGGCAAAAGATGAGTGTGATTTATTTGCAAAAAGCAAGGGTCTGACAGTTCACAGTAAAATCTGTGTAGTAATTATATTTCCCTACTTGGTATGCCTTATGAGGCTTTTTATAGTGGAAGTCATATGTATAATTTTTTCCCCAATAGTCATGCGGTCATTTTATATTAGTCAGTGCAGTCTAGCAAAAAAGGGATAGATTTGAAATCTGAGGATCCAGGTTTCAGACCTGTGATTTTGATCAATCTCCTCACCCTCCCTAAGCCCAAGTTTCCTCATCTTTAAAATGGGATATTTGGACTATTTACCTCACTAGGATACTGTTAGTCTCAAATGAGAGAATGTTTAAGAAAAAAATTGGCAAACCTTAAAATCCTATATAAATGTGAGCAATTATTTCCTTCCTCCCCTCTGTACAATATGTCTCCAGAGTTATCGTCAGTATTTCAAAGACATATCATTTTGCCTACATGGCTACTCCTTCCTGTGCAGATCCTAACCCTTCTATGTCTTAGAGAATAGTCTTTGAAGGTTCTGATGATTGAACAATTAATCACCATATGTCCATACTGGTAAAAGCCTCTCCAAACTTAGTAAGGTTAGTTTTTCCAAAAGAGATATTGATGTTCACTGAGAGTATGCGTGAAAATACCAGAAATGCCAAAGCAGTGTATTAATTAGCTTAGAGACTAATATGTAGGTTTCATATAAGTTAAGAAGAAAAATTTCCTACTTGTTTTTTTCTATATCAAATACATGCTAGTTAACTGTGTGTGTGTGTATGTCTGTATGTATGTGAACTGAGGCACAGCTATCTTGATAGATTTTTTATTTTTCTTACATTTTAATGAATTTTAGAGCAGCTTCTTTTGACTTCTATTAGTCTTGAGATCATTGGATGTGGCAGTAGGATATGATGTTGCTTAGATATGTCAACAAATTGATGATAGAGTTATATCTATGGAAGCAGAAGTAGGAAGCAAGTAATAAGCATTAAAGTGCAAAGTCTGAGGATGCTAGAAATGGCTATTCCTAGCAGAGAACCTAGTAAAAACATGGAGGATAGCAGCAGGCATTGATTCAATGTACCATTTGATGATTTCTCATTTTTTAAAAATACTTTTAATATAAGATATAAATCCACAGAAAATGGACCCAAATTCATTCATTATATGGCACTAAGTGGGAAGGAATTTATTCTGATGATGATGATAATGTTCATACTTAAGACCAACATTTAATTAAATCATTCAAAAAAATATCTTGTTTTTCTTATTCATATTTCTAGTGATAGTACAGACTTATGGGTACATGTGCCTATTGGATTCCTAGGCTCAACATATACAAACAAGCTATACGGCATCTGGTGAATAGTTGTCTTTCTTAAGTCATAATGAAGCCAACATAAAATAATGTTAGGATTATAATTCTCTGGTGAACTGTATACTAATTTACATTATTTATTTGATAGTAGAAATAGTTTGGAGAAGGTACAGACATATATTTACATGGATGGTTACTTAGCTAATCTGAATTCACCAGTCACCTTGCATCTCTATTCCTTCCCATTTCTTCTTAGCCAAGAGCATACAAATTTCCTTCATTCCTAACTTATAATCCCATTGACATCACTTTTTCTGGGACTCTATGGTTGGACAGACCTGACATCAGTCTGGGTCACATACCAGTCTTCTGTATGTCAGGAGTCACATGGACCAAGAAGCAAGCATCTTCTGAGATGCCAGGAAGCCATGAGGTCTCTGGCATCCTCCCATTGTACTCATACATGCCCAGTCAAAGAATAAGACTGAAACCAAAATCAATTTTCAAAATTTTCCTTTCTAAAAGGAAAGAGGGCTAAAATTTATATTAAAATCACACAATAAGGTTTATTTAAAATTAGAATTTAAGGTAGAATTATCCATAAGGATGGAGGAGATTAAACCCAAAGTCATTTCCATTGAAGTCTGCTTGTATAGAGGATAGCTCTAGATTAGGATATACTAGGTTTAAATTTTAATTTAGATATTATTAGTTGTGTGATCCTTGTCAAGATCTTTCTTTTCTTCAGTTTCATCTGTCTAATTGGGTATAATACAACATTGATCTTACTGTATTGTGAGATGAAATTAAATAATACATCTAAAACATTGAAATTAATTGGTTAATCAACAATTAATTAATTAACAATTAATTTATTAATTAAAATTTTACCTAAAACAGGTGACAAGCTATGTAAATATGTGGCTCCAACTTACTTTCACTCTCTAATAAAAATTTATAAATTAACATGCAGTTTCCAGGGAATTTTTATCCCAACATCATTTTATGTTGACTTCATTGTGACTTAAAAAGACAATTATTAACAAGATACCAAGGATGTGACAGTACTATGCTAGACCATGGGAAAATAGACAAAATTTAAATAAGGCCTGTCCCTAAGAGATTCACATCCTTTTAGGAATGTTTTTAGAACTAACAAAATAAACAAAAGCTGATTTGAAGAAAGAAGCACTAATGGCAGGAAGAAATAAGGAAAGATATCATGTTGAAAGCAGAAATAAAACTAATTTTTGAAGAAAACTAGGCATTCTACAAAGTGGAAATAAGGAGAGAATGCATAATTAAAAAGGTATAGGGATTCCATTAAATTATGTGAGTTCAAATTTTCTGTGCAATTTGTATGTTTTTCTCTTTTTTATTCTTCCCCACTCACTTCTCCACAGCCTGGTCTTGACATTCTGATGGTCAAATTGACATCCCAGCACATGACATTTGCAAATGTCAGTTAAAAAAACAAACTCTAGAGACCCTTTCCTTTGTTACTGATTTGGCAAAAGATTTCAAGAATGAAAAATGACCTTACTTTCTTTCTGATCAGTGAAGTTATAACTTATTGCCTTGGTATTGTATTTTATTGATTAATAACAAATGCCTTTTCTTCACTTTAAGCACCTAGCTTATTCCCCAATCTTGTCTATAACTCATGATGATTAAACTTAAGGCCATGGCCAATATAAAGTTAATTTGTCTTTTGCCTTTGTTTTCCCAAGTGATAAAGCTTACTTGTCACAAGTTGTAATCATTTTTTGCATCCTTTAGGTTGTGTAGTTTGGAAATTGTCTTTAAAAATAATCCTTCTTGCTTTTTCAGTTTATACTGTGTGTCCATGTCCCAAGCTTATCTTTGTTTTACTTGTTGGAATTGCCCATTCTTTGCCAGTAGAGGCAGTATGATTGAACATTCTTCTATTTCTCTTTTATGCTAACAAAGAACAGAAAACAAAGTAGATACCATCAGTTGGAGAATGGCTGTCCAAATTAAGGTAGATTAATATAATTGAATAATACCCTGCTGTAAGCAATGATATATGTGATGAATACAGAGAAGCATGATGAGATCTTTATGAACTGATGCAGAGTAAAGTAAGCAGAGCCAAGAAAATAATATACATACAACTACAACAATATTAATGGAAGAAACAATCCCCCCAAATAATCAAAAGTGAATACTGCAAAATTGCAAGTATCAAAGTAAGATTTGCATGAATGGTTATGAGAAGACATTCCCTACCCATCCCTATGTGGAGGTGGATGGTCCACAGGTATTATTTTACACATTGCAAGTTTTCAGACTTTTTCAATGTATTGATTATTTGTGCTGAACTTTTTCTTTTTTAAAATTATCATTTATTATATGGGGTGACTCTCTGGGGAAGGAAGGGGGAAGTATATTTGATATAACTATGATGATGTAAGAAATAAAAAAACATCAGTGAAAACTCATTAAATATAGAATTCTGAATTTTGCTGCTAATGAATAGATATGATGTTTAGTGCCTAAGCCAAACCATCAGGCCAATAATGTGAAATAAAGTGGAAATAGCTTGGGAGAATGTTATAAGAATATTTTAATTCTGAGGAATGAATGAATCAGAAGACTTGCTATCAAAAAGAAAGTGATGCAGGCTTGTAGAAGGGCTTTTTGTATTCTGCATTCTCCAAGAACTTCTTAAAGCATCCCATAATTCTTTAAGGCAAGAGCTATTAAATTGTTTAAAAAATGTGCAAGGCATCTTGTTAGCAGCCCACTTAAACCTATAAACCCTCTTTTAGATTAATTGTAAATGCATAAGATAAAATACATATAATTACAGAAGAAAACAATTATATAAACTAAATTATCAATCAAAATATTTTAAACAACATTCAAAGATTCCAGGTAAAGAACTCCCCAGAGAAAGTCCTCTATTTTCAGGTAATCTTAACAGGATGTACAGACCCCAGTATTTTATATGAACCCAAAGGTGGGGTATAATTTAAAAAGAAAATAAAATTCAGGATATCTAGGATCCTAATCAATCCATTTAATCCAGTTAAAACTTACAGAATTAGGGACATCAGGCCAACGAATCATAATTACTATAAACTTCATCTAATGCAGACGTTTTTTCCTTCTATGAAAAGCATTTCTATAAGGCTAAATTCAATGGTTTGGCTATTACTTAATTGATGCCACTTTCTTTTGCTACAAAAAGTTTAGTACTATTAAGCTTCTTAAAGTTTAAAAGTATATAGAGACTTTTGGGACACCCAGTAATGTTCCTCAGTGATAGAAATATTATGGTTCTATTGTTTCTTTTCTCCTCTCCAATTAAAATACATATATGATTTCCCAGATTCCTCTGCTCAGTGGGAGCTAGCCTCAGGTACTTTTCTCTCAGAGAGGATGGTTAGGTAGAAGTGCGTAAGTCATATCTCACTACCCAAAAAAGGATTGATTAATTTGGCTCAAAGAGTTTAATATAAAAAAGGCAAATAGAATTAATAATAATCTGATGGTTCTACAAGAAAGTGGTGTCTTGGCAGAGCCAAATGACAGCTCTATTTTCATTTATAATGCTCTTCAGGTTCACAGAAAAGAGGAATTTATTGAGTCACTTAATTTTGGTTTTGTGTTCAGTCTTGTGATGCCATCGGTATAGGGCAGTGATGGGCAAACTACTGCCGGAGGCCAGATGTGGCCCCCTGAAATGTTCTATCCCACATGCAACATTATTCCTAATCCGACAAATACAAAGAGTAGGATACAATAAAATGAAACTTTGAAAGAGTTGCCTTAGAAACAGACTGACAGATGAGCATTTCCTTTCCTTTGGCCCCCTCTTTAAAAAGTTTGCCCATCACTGGAGAGGGAATTCCAAATACAGATATCACCTCCACCAGTAGAGATGTCCAGTAGTTCTTCAAATTGTAGTCATATAAAATTGGCAGGGTCACTCCAAGGTTAAATTACTTTCCTTGGAGTCACAGAGCCTGCATGTGTCAGAGGTCATACTTTAACCCACATCTTCTTAACTCAGGCCGGATCTCTTTGTACTGCTTCTTGCTACTTCTCTCAATAGGCCTAAATGGATGAAATTTGTGTCAAGAACCCTCTGAGATTACTGTATTCATCCCTTGGTAATACTTTACTTTCCTAGTGTTTGGTAGGCAATGGCAATTAGCCCAATACTCACTGAAGATCAATAAAAGAAAACCTAATCAGAATCCAGTGATAAATCTGCACAATTAAATTGTTCTATTAAACTGGGACATTTGCTGATTTGGAGAAAGTCCCTGACATTTTATGTCCTCTGAGTATCACAAAAAGCTACACTTTATAGTGATTGTTTTCCCACATCAAATCCAATAAATGGCAATTAGTTAGAATTCCTTGATGATTGTTCTTTAATCTTCTTTTTTCTCACAGAATTAGAAATTGTTTTCGATACAGACAATGAAGAAAAATTACACATTTCGTGGTTGTTGACTGTGTGTGGGAAATATCCTAGGCCAAGTTTTAGTTCACTTTACTTAAGTGGCAATGAAATCTTATTCTTAAGTGGCTTTGCATTACCAATGAGAGTTCATGGGGTCTAGATGACTATTCCAATGGAAGAATAACTCAGGAAATTAACAGTGGCTCATAGAGATGAATAACTTTTTTCCCCTCTTGTGGCTGCTAACAAGTGTTAAATATTTATGCAATGCCCATAAAGACTCTTCTCAATTTGGGTAACATTTCATATATAAAGAGGATCTATGTCATTAGCCTGCCATGTCTATTATTCTGAAGATGTAACAATATTTTCTATATCCCTGAAGCCTAAAGATTTATACAAGTGGCTTCTCATCCCTCCTTACAACAGCTGATTCTTGCCACATTTAAGTGGCATGCCCATAATCCCCTATTTCCCCAACCACCAGAAGTGCTTTTTTCTCCCCCCCTCTTCTAGATAAAAAAAAACTCCATGGTATTTTTTACTCCCTTTCATATATGACACACAGAGCAGGCATAGTATGTACTGTGTGGGCATCCCTGGTAACTTGTATCGCATTAGGAGTACTGCCAATACCACCAAGCCCAGGACTTGCTTTCTGTAAGCCTAAAGCACTGGTCTCAAACTTTTGGGTGTCCAGATCCATTGCTGAGGATCCCCCAAATAACTTTTGCTCATTTGAAGTATATCAATATTTACTTTATTAGAAATGAAAACATTTTAGTATTATTATGAAAATAGTTCTGACCTCCTAAATCTCTGAAAAGGTCTTGGGGACTCTAGTATCCCTGGATCACACTTTGAGAAGCACTGGATTAGGGAAAAGCAGATTATCATTTCATGAATTAATTAACCAAAGATGATAGCTTTCTCTGTGCACCTGCGGTACACTTGTGCCATCTTCTCTCTTTGCCAAATTTTCTAAAATGGCTGGTTAAGAAGGAAACCTTCACTGACCAGGGTATATATGCCTGGATCTTAGAGTTTAAAGAGGAATACGAGAGGTTGCATGTCTGGATCCTCTCTGCTGGGATTGTCAACTGGAGAAGCATGAGGAAATTATGAACAATCTCCTACCTCAACTCTTGGTCTGATCTAGGCTTGGCTTTCTGCACACTGGCTTCTATCTGGCTGCTTTGGCTCTCATTCTGATTTAGCTTTTTTAGTGATGCCAAGTTCTGATATCTTTAGATAAAAGGGAGCAGGTCCCACCATTTCTGGGAGTTTCCAGAACAACTGCTATAGCCATTTGTTAACTCTGGGGGCTGGGGGTGGAGAAGGGAAGGAGACAACAAGAATCATGTAACCATGGGAAAAAATAACTGCTATTGCCATTTCTTATTCATATTTTGACTCCAGGCAACTGGGAGGAAGACTTTCCTGTGTTATGGCTAAAGTTAGTGCTCACATCAATTCAACAGACCCAAATCCCATAGCCAGTTGCAGCTAACCCATTTATTAGCCCACTGGTCTTGGCTCTACCCAGTAGTCAAGTGCCTCCATCTCTTCTTATCAAGTGCCTCATCCGAACCCCAAAGAAAGCCCAGTCCAAATTTCAAGGACAAATGAGAAGGAAGTATGAGTTTATAATATGAAACATGGAAGTTTTTTCATGACTATTCTCTTGCACAGTTCTCAAGACATTACTCATATCTTGCCATTTCTCCCCTATCCGACTGAACAACTTGAACCAGAATAGTACCTCACTGAGATGAAGGTATTGGAGAAATGATAATTAGAAATAATCAGAAAATAAACTCCTGAAGAAAGGGGGTGGGGAATCCTCAGTGCCTGCTCACTGCATGCTGCCATGAGACAGTTTAGTGGTACAGAATAGAATCCCAGATTGAGAGTCAGAGACCAGAGTTCAAGTCCTGTCTCAGACACTAAGACTCAGAATCCTCATCCGTGAAATGTAAAAGCACCTACCTCACAGGGTGGTTGTGAGGATCCAGTCAAATGAGATAATGTGTACAGTGCTTCACAAACCTTAAAGGATATAAATCAATCAGTTTACAAACATTTATTAAGTACCTATTATCTTTTAGGCACTGTGCTTTGCACTGCTATCTATTATTTTTATTGTTGTTAAATCATCAATATTATCTTTAGGAACAAGGCAAAAAATATGTATAATTCAACTAGAGGAACAAGTAATGGACCTTGGTTACATATAACACTACACATATGCCTTTACCTCCTTTTCAAGTATATAAGGCATCATGAACTGCCTTATATAAAGAATGCTGGCCTGAAAGTCAGAAGTTCTGGATTCAAGTCTCAGATGTTACAACTTGAGTGTAATCAATTTTCAATTAACTGAGTGAGGAATTAAGGTATAGTGGTTATCATGGTAATGGCTGATTGAATTCCATAGTAGATAATATAAAGAAATATATTTTAGTCAATATTTGGAACCTCTTGTCCTACCTATGAATGACTGAGTGGTTTGGCATACTGTGTGAACTTAATTTTTCTAATTCTCAGTTTCTAGATCTGGGAAAAGACAGAGTTTAGACTAGATTTCCTTAAAAGTCTCTATGAGCAATAATATTCTGTAACTAAGAAAAATAGTGATTATCTCTAGCACAAAGGAGCATGGGAAATATTCTCTGGAAAATCTGAGGGAAAAGTTCCTGCCCAGCCTCTATAAGCAAATTAGGCTATGCAGCGGTGGACATTAGGAACTGAGCAGGCCACATAGCAAAGGGCCAAAACATGATGGTCAGATATTTAATGTTTAACTTTGATGTTTGGATGTTTGAGAACTATATTTAGTGGTTAGTGAGAGAGCATCTAATTGAGTGCCTAGCAGTCTATGGTAAAAGCTTAGATACTTAAATGTAAGAATCATTTTTACATTTTAAAATTGTTTTATTAAATTTAAAATGTAAAACCCATTCTTAGGTCAGATAAAAATAGGAAGAGAGTTCTCTGTTAGTTTCCATTCCCTCTCTCTCTCTCTGCCTTTCTCTGTCTCTGCCTATCTCTATCTGCTCTCTGTCTCTCTCTTCCTCTCTATGTAAATGTATGTACACAGATACATATATACACACATATGCACACACACATACACACACATAAATATAGTCATTTCTTAGGAGATGTTTTTGATTAGCCACTTTATGTGCATAAATCATGGGTGATACTCTGTAGTTTCCTATGTTCCTACTGTACCTCTCCATTATTTTTTGGGTTACCCATAATTTTGATTTTAAAGAGATTCTAGTGTTCCACAGATTCAGTCACATTATCATTATAGGACTATCCATAGTCCATTAGTCAACAAGCTTTTAATAAATATCTACTACTTGCCTGACTCTGTGCTAAATTCTAGAGATGCAAAGAAAAGGAAAAACACTATCCTCATCCTCAAAGAACTCATATTGTAATAGAAGAGATAGCATATTAACAACTATGGTGTGGTCACATAGGATTTATATATATATATATATATATATTGTGTGTGTGTGTGTATTGTAAGGATTAAAAAATTAAAGGTTGGACTAAATGTATAAAAATGTGGTCACCAAAAATCTATTACTCAAGTCAGAATGACTTTTTTATGGCAATTTATTTACAAAAGGAGAAAGAGTGAAAATAAGGGTAATGAGAGAGAGAGAGAGTAGATAATTACTCCAGCCAGATTCAAATCAGGAAGGGCTTCAGAGGTCCCAGTAAAGGGGGGCCCAGAGGTAAACTAAACAAGGGTTCTAACCACAAGACCTTCTCCAAAACAGAAGCCTCTCCGGAGGCTTGTCTCTCCAGAAAGCCAGGAAAAAGAGTCAGCCTTTTCACTCACCCACATGGTAGTTCAAAGGGAGAGATTTAAGAACAGTATCACCAAATTGCAGAGTCTCAGTCCATGAAGCAAATCCTTCACCAGTCTCCAACTCTAACTCAAACAACTGTCCTCACAGGAAGTTGCTGCTGCTTTTATAGACTCTTCTTTGCATCACTTCCTATGCATTACTTTCACTTTACGTGGACCAATTGCAGCTTTATCTTTGCTTAGGATGTCCCAGGGGGCAATCAGTCATTTCTGATTCATTGCCCACTTTTGCACACGTGGGTCACTGACCTCCCCTACCTAAGGATTAAATGAGGTGTATATACTTCTGGTGATTAAATCTAAAAACAGTCCAGGGGAGAGTTAATCTCATCATCACAGAATGTGTGTACATATTTATATATATATATGTGCAAACAACTATACATGTATATATATACATGTAAATAACTATGGAATAGAAGATATTTGTTTTGTATCTTTTTATGCATATATTTATATGTAAAGAGATGTATACATATAATTTTGCACATACACATCTATAAACAGGAAATTATGTAAATATAAAATATATATGTATACACACAGTGTGAGATCGGGAGAATTTTCTTGCAGAAGGTAGGATTTGAACCTGTAGTAATTTGCCCAAGATCAAGCCTCAAAATGCACTATGGAGTATGCAGGAGAAATGATGAGAATTTTGCAACAGAGATGCCAATTCCCTTTTGAAATGTATAGTAAGGGAAGTGCTTTGGATATTTGAATGTGTGCTTGTGGTATTTGTCTATTCTCCCTCTGAAAGCAGCTCTCATCTGGAAACTGGGGATAAGGCTGGGATTTCACTTGAGCAGTTTAGTATTTTCTGCATAACCTGTTAGGCTATGCCAACACCCACATTTTGTATTTATTTTCCCAAGTTTGAACTATTTCAAAATAGGTTACAAGTGACTCTTGAAAAAGAACAGATTGGAACAAAGAAAATTAAGAACTTGGGGAAAAAGAAAGCAAAATGAACAGGGGGATTGTTTTAAAGTTTTATTTTGTAATTACTTCTCTTCTTAGAACCACTGGGAGTATTTTCAAAGAAAAGAGGTACAACTTAGCCTGAAAATGTTTAAAAGCCCTAAGTGCTTTGGGAAATTAAAGGAAAGGAAAAAGATGGATACCCATATGGAGTAACCAGGCACATCTGCTAGGAACCTGAGAGCAGTGGAATCTGGCATCAATAAACCCTCTGTTGTATGTTTGTGCTTTGTAGGTAATCCCAACAGTTGACAGAATTAGCAGAGGATTTAAATAAGCAGGAGGCCATACTTATAGCTGCAAATGTATTCTGAAATTCAGGGTCTTGGAGTACTATGATTTGTGGCTCTAGTCCCATGGAAAGTATTAATATATTAACTTTCTCATTTTAATTCACTGTGCAATTTTGTGTTATAGCCAGCAAATATTTATAACTATGAACTGTATTTGGAAGTTCATGTTGAAATGAATAAACTATATATTGTGCCACATTTGTAGATAGATGTAGGTTCCTTATGCAGCACATAACTTGCCTTCAAAGAGAGTATAATCAGAAGGAAGAGATAGGAAAGACTAATAAAATTCATGTCTTCTAAAGCCTCTGATGCAAACTGTCTTTTTGTATGTTATAGATTATAATGGGAATATCTTTTCATTGTCCACATCTGGCCTAAATGGTTTTCAGTTAAAATACTTAGATAAAATGTCCAATATACATTGTTGAATTACTAATGGGTTGAAAGCTTTGGATTCAAAATTGGGAAAAAATAATCGTCTATCCATCATATCTCTCTACATTATTTTTCCTAATTTCCTGATTTTTAAGAGTCTACATTATACATAATTAGTAAATGATGAGCAAGGACATGAACCTCAATTGGGCTGAACAGGCTTAGGGGAAGTGGTTAGATAGGGAAAAGGAATGATGCTGAGTAGGAATTGGAGACTGGGTGGTATGGTGGGAATGTTAGATTCAATAAAATAGGGGGACAAAAGATCAGGCTCCCTGAGGTCAGGGATCATGAGCCATTTAAATTTACAAAGGTAATGGTTTCTCTCTCTGTGTGTCTCTGACTGTCTTTTGAGCACTTGCAAGATATTTTATAATCAACTTTCTTTGCTTTTTTGTCATGAGTTGGACAAGATGGCAACTTTAAAATGATATGAGTCTGGGAACATTCTTTTAACAGTTTAGCAAGAGCAATACAAAATGTAAGGGTCGTTTAGTTTCCCAATTTGGTATGGCAGTAGGAATATGACTAGCGATGTATAGAGCAGAGTCAAAGGAGGCAAATATAGTTCCATGCCATATTTCCCCCTTGACTTTCAGGCAGGACTGTGGACTGGATATTTATTCTGCCACTCCTCCTATTCCACACTGGCCATCATTCTAGGAACAAAGATATTCTCCTCGAATATACTCAACATTGGAGTAAGTTGTGGTTCAGAGATGAATTGATCTGGCTGAGGGTTCCTAAAAATTCCTCAAAATGCCTGTGGACAGGGGCAGCTGGGTAGCTCAGTGGAGTGAGAGTCAGGCCTAGAGACGGGAGGTCCTAGGTTCAAACCTGGCCTCAGCCACTTCCCAGCTGTGTGACCCTGGGCAAGTCACTTGACCCCCATTGCCCACCCTTACCAATCTTCCACCTATGAGACAATACAACGAAGTTCAAGGGTTTAAAAAAAATGCCTGTGGACCATCAGACCTGAAAATATATCATCACCTAATCTTTCACCCTTTCTTTCCTCAGTCCAACTCCACTTTTCACTTCTTACTTAGAGACTGAAAATTAAATCAGCAGTATCTTTCCTATGGTGAACAATTTACTGTTCTATGGCTTCCCTCAGTATTCTGTGATTCTGAAACATATTCTGAGTTCTCTTAACTAATAACTACTTTTTGCTATCTCATGCCAATCTAGGTCAACTATATCCCTCCAATTTCACTTTCCCTAACCTTCCACCATACCCTCTGGAATACCTGTTTTGTTATTAACAAACTGTATTTCTACTCAAAAATTACTTTATATATATTTTGTACTTGGATGGGTATATTTTATTTCTTCCCCAATAGTATATAAACTGTCTTAAAAGCAGAGACTATTTCATTTTGTCTGTGTATTTCCAGTTCCTAGTATAGTGTCTGATATATTGAAGACATTTAATAGATGTGTGTCATACTGAATTGAATTTAAATCTTTACATCTTTTACTCAGATTCCAGGGAGGTAAAGCTACTAATTAGCATTTTCAGAGATAGAAGACTCTCTCACAATATTTTTTGTCTTTTAAATTTGGAACTTGGGATATGTATGTGTGTGTACGTATGCATAACAGTTTAGTTTTGTGTTTTTAATGTCAGCTTTTAAAATAGTCACTCTAAAATAAGCAACTAAAACCTAAGCTTTGCAATTTTGTAACAGTATTAGCTACCATTCAAATTATGTGGTCAAAGTATAAACTTCACACTCTAGACAGCATAAAGGCTTTAAACATTGTAAGAACTTAGTAAATATTTATTTAATTAAATCTAAAAAATATTATTTTTGTGGATAAAAAAATAGAAACCTAAATTTCTGATTGAGTCAATAGAGTAATCACAAGGTACAATTTAAATAATGAAAAAATCATTTCTCTTAATTGGTAGACAATACCTGGGAATTTACTTTTGAGATGCCAGTGTATAAATTTTTAAAATTAATTTATTAATTTAGATTATTTTCCCATAGTTACATAATTCAGGAATCCCCCCACCCCATTCCCTGCCCCCTGAACCTGACATAAAATTTCACTGGGTTATACATGTATTATTGTTCAAAACCTATTTCCATGTTACTCATTTGCAATAGAGTGAGCATTTAATGCCCAAACTACAATGATATCCCTTTCAAATCATGTGATTGGTCATATGTTTTACTTCTGCATTTCTACTCCCACAGCTCTTTCTCTGGATGTGGATAGCATCCTTTCTCTTAAGTTCCTTTGGATTGCATTGCTACTAGTAGAAAAGTCTGTTACATTTGATTGTGCCACAATATTTCAGTTTCTGTTCAGTACAATGTCTCCTGGTTCTGCTCTTTTTGTTCTGCATCAATTCCTGGATGTCTTTCCAGTTCACATGGAATTGTTCCAGTTCATTATTCCTTTCAGCACAATAGTACTCCATCACCATCAGATACCACAATTTGTTCAGTCATTCCCCAATTGAAGGGCATACCATCATTGTCCAATGATTTTGCCACCACAAAGAGCATGACTATAAATATTTTTATACAAGACTTTTTCCTTATTATCTCTTTGGTGTACAAACCCAGCAGTAGTATGCCTGGATCAAAGAGCAAGCATTCTTTTAAAGCCTTTTGAGCATGGTTACAAATTGCCCTCGAGAATGGTTGGATCAATTCACAACTCCACCAGAAGTGTGTTAGTGCCCCAATTTTGCCATATCCAACATTTATCACTTTACTTTGCTGCCATATTGGCCAGTTATGTCTAAGGTGCTACCTCAGAGTTATTTTAATTTGCATTTATCTTATCAGAAGGGATTTATGTAAGGGGGAAAAAGGATTTATGGGTTCAATATATTATAAGGTGGTTGCCAGGGGAAATTTCCCCAATTAAGGAATAATCTCAAGTCAAAATTGACTTTTATGGAAGTTTATTTATTTACAATTAGGAAGGCTGAAGGCAGGGAAATTGAGAGAGAGAAACTCTGGCCCGGACCATAGGCCTGGACTAGGTAAGGATTTAGAGGCCCAGCAGTTGGGGCTCAAAGGTTAATTAAACAAGGCTTCTAGCCATAAGGCCTTTTACAATTAGAGAGGCAAGAGAGGCATCCCTGAGGGTAGAGTCTCCAGAAACGCCAAGGGAAGAGAAGGAGCATCAGCCTAACTTATACCCACATGGAATAGTCTAGGACACGAACCAGCAAAGCTCCCTCAGGTTCCCTTCACCGCACCAGTCGCAACCTCACTCACTCGCAACCTCACTCCCCCTCCTCCTCTCTAGAAGCGCTCACCTATATCTTACTTTCAGTGCCTTCCCTTAGCCTCAGTGTCCAATTACAATAGATACATTCTCATAGAAAGCATAGGGGATGGTGCCTCAATTCTGATTGGTTACTCACTCTATCACACATGGGTTAGGACCTCCCAGAATTGGAAGGTGCTCTCACCCTTATGTAGACTTAATTTAATTATCACATTTAGAACACTTTTTTTCAAGTGTTTATTGATAGTTTTGATTTCATCATGTGAAAACTGCTTATTCATATCCCCTGACCATTTGTCGATTGGGGAATGGCTTGATTTTTTTTTTTCAAATTTGACTTAGTTCTTTATATATTTCAGAAATTAAACATTCATCAGAGAGTTTTGTTATAAAAATTCCCCCCCAGTTTGTTGCTTTCCTTCTAATTTTGGTTATATTGGTTTTGTTTGTGCAAAACCATTTTAATTTGATATAATCAAAGTAATTCATTTTATGTTTTACAATATTCTCTATCTTCTTTGATCTTAAATTCCTTCCTTTCCCACAGATCTGACAGGTATACTATTCTATGTTCACCTAATTTATTTAAGATTTCAGTTTTTATATTTAAGTATTCTATTTCCTCTTTTTAAAATCAAGGCAATCTATATTTTTGTAAATATTCACCCATTTCACCTAGATTGCCATATACTTGGGCAAAATAAATTTTAATAATTACCTTAATTTTCCTCTTCATTAGAAATGAGATCACCCTTTTCATCTTTGATGATTTGATTCTCTTCTTTCTTTTTTTATTAGATTAACCAGTACTTTATTTATTTTATTTGTTTTTCCAAAGTAGCAGCTCCTAGACTTATTTATTAGGTCAATAATTATTTTACTTTCAGTTTTATTCATTTCTCCTTTAATTTTTAGGATTCCCAGTTAGTTTTTATCCGGGAATTTTCAATTTTTTCTCTTTTCTAATTTTTTAAGTTGTAAGCCCAATTCATTGATCTCCTCCTTCCTCTATTTTGTTGATATAGGCACTTAGAGATATAAAATTTCCCCTGAGTACTGTTTTGGCTGTATCCCGTAGATTTTGATATGTTGTCTCCTCATTGTTATTCTCTTTAATGAAGTCCATAATTGTTTCTATGATTTGTTTTTTGACCCACCAGTTTTGAAGTATTAGATTATTTAGTTTCCAAATAATTTTAAATTTGCCTTTTCATGGACCCTTGTTAATTATAATTTTTATTACATTATGATCTGAAAAAGTTCCATTTATTATTTCTGCTTTTCTACATTTGTTTGCAATATTTCTGTGCTCTAGAATATGGGCAATCTTTGTATATGTACCATGTACTGCTGAGAAGATGGAATATTCTTTTTGACCCCCCTTCAATTTTCTCCATATATATATATATATATATATATTAATTCTAATTTTTCTTTTTCTTTTTTTTTTTGAACCCTTAACTTCTGTGTATTGGCTCTTAGGTGGAAGAGTGGTAAGGGTGGGCAATGGGGGTCATGTGACTTGCCCAGAGTCACACAGCTGGGAAGTGTCTGAGGCTGGATTTGAACCTAGGACCTCCTATCTCTAGGTCGGGCTCTCAATCCACTAAGCTACCCAGCTGCCCCCTCTTAATTGGTTTTTGAAGTCTATTTTGAGCTCATCAAGAATTTGTGTCAAATTCATATTCTTCTTTTGGACTTTGTTTTTGTTTCCTTTGCTTTCACTGTCCCCTTCTGTCTGTACATTGCTTTTTGTCTCTATAAAATTATTTAGAGTTAGATACTTTTTTTGTTGTTTGTTCATTTTTCTTATCAAATTATAGGTAGGCTCTGTTTTCTGGGAATTTGCGGCACCCTCTTAAACTTCAATCCTTCCTTGATGTTATTCTCAGCTTGTTTCCTGGGTTTTTATCAATTTCAGTGCTTAGGGGGATGATATGATGGTCTGAGGGCTGAGAGCTCTGAGAGCCCCCTCCTTCTGCTGATTCAATTGACCCTTGAGATGCTTATAGTTTAAAGGATTGCCTCAGGCTTGGGAGTAAACTTTTGGTCTCACTCTGAACTTGATCAGGTCAGGGACTAATCAAATTCTAGCCACTTGCTATAATCAGGCACACCCTTGATTGCCCTGTCCTGGAGCTCTGCCCTTAGTTTTTGAGGAAAAGGTTAGGGGAGGGGGTGATTGTGAACTGTGTTCTTACCAGAAAGTATGAACTATGTCTTCATCTCAAGCCAGACTGGTATTCCTGACTCTGCTCTGGACCCAGAGAGATCAGGTCATTTCAGCCCAGATTGCCCTGGGATGAGACTCCAGACTTCTCCACAGGTTTGAAAATTTAAGGGGAGTGCATTGACTTGTACCACTATTTGCCTTGGCAGGATCTCAGTATCTACATGTTGGCTTGGATTTAGGTTCCGAACCTGTGTCAGAAGATGTGGGGTCAGGGTGTATAGCTTACTCTTGTCTTGCTCTTCCCTCCTTGCTACAGCCTCTTGGTGGCTCTGCTCTTCTCTCACTCCAGTGCGCCACATGCTCTTTGCCTACCGTTTGGGTTTTTCTTTTCTCAAAAGTTATTTCACTGTCTTTTTCTTGTTTCTTTCACTCCTGTATTTGATTTGTGTTGATATTTTAATCTTGGCTGAGAGTATTTCTCATGTTCACACGAAGCTGCTCTGGTTACTCCTCCATCTTAGCTCCAACCCCCCACCCCCAAAATCTCTCTATAATTCCTTACTTTCTTAGATTTTAATTTTTTTCCTCCTATTTAATAACTATTGACTTTTTAAACTTTGG
Organism: Gracilinanus agilis; assembly: GCF_016433145.1. Classification (NCBI taxonomy): domain Eukaryota; kingdom Metazoa; phylum Chordata; class Mammalia; order Didelphimorphia; family Didelphidae; genus Gracilinanus; species Gracilinanus agilis. The sequence goes on from NC_058132.1 coordinate 482,976,292, forward strand.
GATCATTACCCAACATTCTTTCTTTTCTCTATTCATTTAAGAAAAATGAAAATTAAACAAAATCCAACTGATAAATAGGTTACATTTAATAAATGTTATATTCTCCTTTCATAGATTTCCTTTCACCACCACTGCTACTCTACCTGAGGAGGCTGGTATTAGTCAATCAATCAAAAATATTTATTAAGTGTTTGTTTTGTGCCAAATGTGCTGAATGCTTAAGAATGCAAAGGAAGGCAAAAGACCAACTGCCTTCAAGCAGTTCTACTGTAATGGAAATGTAGGATCCACAAACACACATATAAGCACACATTCAAGATATATAGTGATTAGATGTGAATTAATGTCAGAAAGGAAGGTCCTAGCAACTGGTAAAACCAAAAAAGACTTCCCATAGAAGTTTTGAGATGAGGTTTGAAGGAAGTCAGTGAAATATGCTGTCTTTACTTTTCTCTATGAAGATTGATCACTGAAATCAATCTGAGTTGAGCAACATTTAATATTATTTCCTTGAGTTATCATAGTCATATATAATTAATATACATGTGTATATTGAGCTACTTATCTCTCCTTTTTGAATATAAGGACTTCTAAAGCAGTGATGGGGAACCTTTTAGTGACTTCAGAGACCAACTATTCAAAACTCATAATGCATGTAAGCCCCCTGCTTTACCCCAGGCAGGAAAGGAAGGAAGTTTTCCCATTGGGCTGCTGGGCAGAGAGGCGGGTCATGTAAGAAATGCCCTCATGAAAACATGGAGAGGGGAAAGGGAGAAGCCCCCTCAGGCACAATCTAGGAGACATGCCATGAGTTTACCATCATGGCTTTAGAGCAAGAACTATTTTATTTTCTTTGTGTCCCTGGATTTATAGACTATGGTGCCTGGCTTATAGTAGGTAATTAATAAATGGCATATAAATTATTTATTAAATTGTGCATATTGTTCTCTTCTATTTTCCATTTTATATCACTTCATACATCTCAGTTTTCTTAAATTCTTTATATTTGCTATTTTAAAAACCCTCTCCTACTGTCTTAGAACAAATATTAAGTATCAGTTCCAAGGAAGAAGAGTGGTAAGTGCTAGGCAGTTGGGGTTAAGTAACTTGACTAAGGTCATACAGCTAGGAAGGATCTGAGGTTAGATTTGAACCAGAACCTCACATCTTTACATCTTGCTCTTTATCTGCTAAGCCATCTAGCTATATATCTAATATCTGCAATGATGTGATTATATTCTATTTACCCTGTGTAGTAAGAGATTCATAGTATCTATGGTATCGAAGAGATATATGGTATTTTTATATTGTCTTTCCCATTGAAATATGAACTCCTTGAGCATAGGAACTATGTTTTCTGTCTTTTCCTTGAATTTAAATGTTGTGGCTGACCAACATTCATATACCACTATATATATATAATTAAATTAAGGGTTTGACTAAATATGTCAGAATTCTAAATCAATATTGTGGTCACCAATTAAAAATATTATAGCTCAAGCCAAAATTACCTTTATTTACAGTGAGGTAGAAAGAGTGAAAGTAGAAAAAAACAAAAAGAGGGTATAGAAGATGTATACCCTATCACACTATATATTGCTCCAGTGCTTGGTTTAACCTGACAGCGCTTCTTAACCCTCAACCAGAGGACCTAGGGTTCTACCCATACTGCTTCCTCTAGGAAGGGAAGTCATCTCTGGAACTAATCTCTCTCCAGACACAAAAAAGGAAGACCAGCTACTTACCCACCCAAGGGGCAGTCCAAGTCCCAAGTTACCTCCAAGAGGTAGATCACCAGTTGAAGATGACTACCAAAGACGAAGATGACCATGACCAAAGAAGATCAGGACTTTTATAGTCCTTTTTGTCCCTTCCCCTCTTCACAGGGGCCAATCACAGCTTCCAAATTGTCTAGCACTGCCCAGGGTGACAATGTCTGTGGAATTCACACTTCTCATCCTCTAAAGGTGTCAATTATTATAGCAACCTCTGGGAAGAAGATGGAGAACAACTTGAGTGACAACCGACAGTTTTAGAATTTAGAACTTACCCATATGGCATGAGCAAGGGGCAAAAGACAGTTGCTGCCACTGCTATAAAAACTCAGGGCCTGAGCCTTTCAGGGTCTCATTCTTGAGAAAGGCCCTGGTAGTGGGTGGGTAGTCCAATAGACCTGCAACACTGTACCTTATTGCCTCAAATATCAATTCACCTGTTGCTGACTAGGGCTGAGAGATATACAGCTAACATCTATCATCAAGAAGAACATCACAAACCCTCATTTACCTGGTCAAGGTCACAGCTGTGCCTGACCAGAGTCTGAGAGAGAGAGAGAAACTTATCCAACCAGCTGCCAACTTAATTAGTGATTGATTAGCCAACTCTAGCACCCATAGTTTGGCATACCCATCCCCAACACTAGTTTCCTTGTCCTGGATCCTACCCCTCAAGGTTAAAGCCTTGAACTAAGTACAGTGAAGATTGGTGTCATTCTAAAGAGCAATTCAATAGCTACATCTAAGGAGAAAGGGAACTATTTGTTTAAATGGCAGTCAATAGTGTTATCCATCCTTATTACCAATTAATCTCATTATAAACCCTTATCCATTAATGTAACCCCAAGCCAAGTAACCAGAGGAGCTGTGTGTACTAATATACAGCTTCTCACTCAATCACTTTGGCTTGGGCACTATATATGGGGTCAGGTGCACAGCTGAGACAAACATTTATAAGCACTGGTGGTTACCAGCACACCTTGGTGGCCATTCAAGCATCCCATTCCTCACTCAGCTTAGATCCATATACCATCTAAGGATCTTGGGCCATCTCCCTTTCAGGCCCAAATACAGAAACACCATACCCCCATATAACACAACTCTTATCATAGGATTCACAAGTTTCTCACTGATTGGGTTAAAAGGGTGGAGCTCTCCAAGTACATAACTTGTGAATTCTTCTACTTGATGGCTTACAAAGTGTTAAGTAAGGGTGTTTTCAGTTTTGGTTGATCAATTTAAAAGTTACTGTTGCTAGACAAAGAAAGTCTGATTCACATGTCACAATACAAGGATTTTCCTATCCTCTTAATAAAAAAAGCAATGAAACTAGTTCATTCCATGCTGAATAAGTACAATATGTTAAAATTAAGAGTTGATACCTCTATATTCAAGACTAGTGCCCATACAAATAGAAAAAGTTATATTGGAAATAATCATGAGAATTGACTGTGTGAAAAACACTGTACTTTTGATAAGGGGAACTTTTTTAAGAATCTTAAAATGCTGTTGAAGAGAACATGGCCAGTTCTCATGAGGGATTCATTTAAAGCACACATACATATATAAATACAATAAAACTGAATGTAGCAGAGAGAATGAGTTGACTGCTTATGTGCTCAGTACCAGAGATCTGTATGTATTATACTCACTGGATGAGAGGGAATTTTGTTGTGATTTTCAGAGATATAAAATATGAATTGATCTGCCAGAAAGAATTTGAAATGTGAAACATGCTACAAATTGCACAGAATATAGAATGTGTTTTTTTTTCTATTTGAATTTTCTCAGAATCAATGTGTATTTCTTGGCATTTGCAGACAAGGTGTTGGTAATTTTTTCTTCCAAAACTATGGCCAGTATTGAACCTTGTTAATTGAAGAGAGGTCTCTTTTCTTTTATTTCCTTTGATAGATGGTGAAGTGAAAATTGGTTTTAAATCTTTCATTATAATTAATGATCTGAATGCTAACTAGTAGCTTTTGTGATTTTGCTAACATGTTTCAAATAAGTACAGGCTAGAGCAAACCCAATTTATTCATTTATAAAGTTTTTGTAAATGTAAGAATTTAGATAAGAATGTATATCTCAAAATATCTTGATGTGTTACCATGGCATTATGTTATACTTGTGTAGATCCATCAGCATCTTTTTGACTCTGAGACACCATGATGTACACTCTATGCAAGAGGAATATCTACTGTGTCCCTACCTCATGAGATTATTATCATCAGTGGATTTGGAAATTTTGCTATACACCCTAACCATATTAAAAAAAAAACAGACCTATTCTCTTATTATTGTATGGCACTCTATATTAGGAAATTCTTTCTACTAGGCCTTGAGCATAGCAATTAATGAATAAAGAAACTTTCAAAGAATTATTAGAAAGAAAATCAGACGCAAAGAAATTGCTTTTCAAACATCTCAGACTAAATAAATACAAGAAATTTCAACAAGCACAATAACTAAGGACAATTGCACAGTATAGATTCTTTTTATTTTCCATTTGATCTTTGGTAACAGTAATTCTGGTCAGGATTCTTCTATGATTTCCTGTAATGCGTTCAGAGTTTATGTTTTGTAACATTTTTAAGGAGGCCAACGATTCTTATGTTATGGCCCCTTCTTCTGCTTTGCAATCAGTTTTAGCAAAAAATAATAGAAATCTCAAGAATAGTCCAATTTCTTTTTTAGTCTTTTGACATTGTCTCATATTTCATGTTTAATCATAGAAATTGTGAGTTCCATTTCATTCATATTTACTACTTGGAAAAGGTTTTTCACTTCCATTGTAAGCTATTTATTTTTCCTTCCAAGTTATTTCATGAGTTCTAAGTTGGCTATATTTTCCTTTCATTTATTTTAGTATATCTTCTGACAACTCTTAGAGTATATGTCCTACTTATTGTTACTAATATCATTCTCTTATACTGGAGTTTATAAATAATATATTTTTAATTTTATCAGGGTTTTTTTTTGTTAGTTCATTCTTTAGTCTCTCTGCTAATGATACATTGTAACTTTTCTCATTTTTACTTCCCTCCTCCAAAACTTGCTGTTTTTTTTCAATTAACACACATTTATTTTCTCTCTCCTCTCTCCAGCTTTCTGCCAATGAAAAAAGGAGAAATAAAAACAAAACCCTTGTAACAAATATACATTTTCAGGCGATATATGCAAATATCTTATTCCACACTTTGAGTTCATTGCTCTCTGTTAGGAGATTAGTAGCATCTGTAACAAACTCTAATTAAACACTAAAATAGAAATTTTGGAAAAATAGAAACAATTAATAAAAGTAAAACCACATTTGATTAATTATTTAGACTGGTAGCTGATTAAAAAGTAATAGACATTAATCTTATTGTCCAAAAAGAGAAAGGAAAAAAACCAATTATTGACTTGCTTGGGAATTGGATTTAAGTGAGAGGCAAAGTTGGGCAGTCATCAGCCTCACTTTCTCTTCTATAGTTATCAAAGTCCAGTGGCAAAACACATGTTAAGATGACTGGCAGAGGTCCAAGATGCATTGGATGACCTTGGTATCTTAGATGTTCAACCACATTCTAAGAGGTTCACATTGCAGGCTTCAGCTGCCTTCAAGGCTATTGGGAGAAGTTGTTCTTATCTGTCCATTCCACCAGCTTGGAGCAGACATCCCCCTATGTCAATAATGGGTTTGAGTCCTATCATTTACCCTCAACCTGCCTTGATTAATCTTCCCAGATAGTTTTATTGGAGTATTGCCCCTGTGTATGCTATAGCATCTTGGAGCCTCAGGTGAGAGTTGGATAAGAGATGGACACATGCGCAACATAGGACTCAGCAATCCCTTGTAAAAGAGATGCTAGTCCTCCCTGAATACCCCATATACCTCAATGCCAATTATAGTTATTAAAATTAATATACCTTTTGCATTCTGTACTGGGTATCTGGTAGGGGGTATAGTCAATAGAATACTGGGCTTGAAGTTAGGAAACTCCCACCTGGAATCATGTATTTACTAGCTGTGTGATGCTGAGCAAGTCACCCAATCTCTCTGTGTCTCAGATTCTTCTATAAAATGAGAATAATAATAATATCTTCAAATTAGTGTTTTTGTGAGGATCAAGTGAAATATAATTTATGTCAAGCACTTTGAACGTTTTAAATTTCCATAGAAATGCTAATTATTTTTATTCTAATTTTCATTTACAGGTTACTCTAACCTAGGACTTCTAAATCACTCTATCCTGCAGTAGTGAGCTGTTTCAGCTCTAAGTAATATTTGGGAGATTGACATTGAATTAAGAGTAGCTGAGATCATCGTTCGTAATAATTTGGAGGTCAGGGTTCTAGAATAGCAGAGAATTTTTAGCATGGAACATTATCTTGATTGGGCACATCTGATGAGATGCTGCAATGGAGGACTCAGGGCATAATATTAGAGTTACGGATAAGAAAGGGACAAAAACACCTATCAGAAATGAGGATATAACAGAAAGAAGTGGAAGAACACTTAATCAGGTGCTCCGGAGTCTTACCCAGCATAGGGCCTCAGAACATATAAACGAATACCATAAAAAGAAATCCTGATATTAACACTCAGAGTATATGAGTTTCCTATTTACTCAACCTTTTAGCACATAACTGGGAGGACTAGATGGAGGGAAAAGAGGAACATCCCAGGAGTCTTTTTGTTTTCTTCTTTCTTTCTAGCTTTATATATAATTTGCCTTATCTGCCGCAGTAGCTGGAAGTTTATTCTCATCTTGGCTTCAATAACAAAAACCAAAACCTAGCATAAGCTTATTTTTACTCTGAGAAAGAATAAAACAGTTTTGCATTAAAAGTTAAAAAAATATTCCTTTAAAATCCTGAATGAGTTTTCTATGTGTCAAGAGTGTACAGCCTGTAACCTTTGGAATCCAATAGCAGCTACTTACTTGGACAGGAGATCATTGTGTTTGAGTAAAATGGACAGCTCAGGTAGTCCAAGATGCAGTAAATGTGATTAGCTTGCTATTATAATTGAAGGGTGGACACTCTAGGGTATATACAAGGGGCTAATGGAGTCTGTGAATATTTGAATCCTCATGATGCAGTTGTTTGCTGTAGCAAAGCTCCTCATAATTCCATTAAAAGTAATGTCTTTTCTTTTCCAGTAGTATACATCTCTTAGGGTGAACTGCCTCAAGGACTTCTTATTTAGTCTTTGAGTGAGCTATTCCAGTTGCCATGAACAGTCAGAGGCAGCATGTACTCATTAAAATATTGAATTCAGTCTACATATTCATTTGGAAGGTTTAGTGTTTTTTCTCAAATCAAACTGAAAATAAGGAGAATAGGGTAGAATTCTGAACCAGAATGGAATTTTCAAGCTGTTGAGGAGTCTTCCTACTGCTGTAAATTTCAGAGTGGGAAAGGACAAAGAGAGAGAAGAATGTTTCCTCTCCTCCTTTTTCCAGTGAAAAAAGAAGAAGGGTCAAGAAAGAACAAATATTGCTCCTTAGAAAAAAGAAAACTCTGTTTAGATCATCTCTCTCAAAGCTATACAATGTGGGGATCATGATTGAATAGCATTATAAATTTCCATCACAACTTTCAAAGGGGGACAAAAAGGAAAGAAACAATGTCCTTCTCCCCCATTCATTTCCCATCACCTATCAAATAGGCAAAAATTTATGGATAAAATTATTTCATATTCTCTTAACCTGTGACTCTACTCCAGTTGAAGCTGTGAAGAACTTTTAGTATATTATAGATATTCCTTCCACAGCATTTTGCATACATTTGCATTCTGCACCAGTTTAGTATTTGATTGCACATCTCTCTGTATGTATACATCTATATTTCTGGATGAGGCATAGGCTCTTTTCAACTTACTTATTGTAATCACTATTTTGTATTAACTGGCTAAACTTCTCTAGAAAAGGTTAATAAAGTCAACATTGTTACTTTTATCATTTTTGAAATTTTTAAGATTTATAGCTTATTAAAAACTTTCATTCCATCTATTGACTTATCTACATCTTTTTTTCTTTACTAAAAAATGCTTATTTTGAAATTTGTTCTAACCAATCAATGATTGTAAACCACAATGAGAATTAATTCAGAATTGACTGTTATAGTTATTGTCATTTTTCCATTTTTGTTACTAATCAGTTTTTTTAAATGTCATTTAGTGCTTAGAATGTCTGGCACCTTCTTTCTTTCACCTTAAGAAAAACACTTTTTGTTGTTGTTTAATACAAATCTGAGAGAGATTATCTCATACATAGGATATCAGAAGAAGGATCCAGAAAGCTCTTCATAGTCAGTGTTATAGAGAAATAAGGGAATCTGTGAATCTTTAGGTTGAAAGGAGGGATAAAGGTAATGTGGTGATAGGAGGAGGAATGAAGGGTATGGCTGAATGTAGGGAAGGAAAGAATGAGGTAATATATTGGATGGTGAGGGAATAGGTGGGGTATTCAGGAGAGGCAGCTTAAAACAGGCTTGACACTGAGGCTAGAGACAGAGGATACTGGGGGATATAGGCTGAACCCTGCAAGGCAAGGAAAGGTATCTCTATAGACACAAAAGAGTTGGGCCAGTCAAAAATGTTTAAATTTGCCTTGAAGGTTTCTCTTTTTAGTTTCTTAAGTCCCTTGAGGGAGGAGTCGAAAAGCTCCTCCCTGCCAGTGAAATTGATGACAGGAGGATGTCTTGGTTAAGGACTTCCTGCCAAGATGGATGCCTGCCGTTCCCTCAAGAAATAAAAGAAAATAACTCCTTACCCCTTTAGCCCTTGCCTCAATCTTCGACACAATGATTCACCAGAGGGTTTGAGTAGGTGACAAAGGGGATTTATTAATACTAGGATTAATCAGAAGGAGAGAGGGGTTTAGGGTTTTGTAATAGCTGCTAGGGAGTGTAATGTAGACATGGCAGCATGGAATCCCTGCAAAATACAGGGAATACTCACAGCTCTTAGTTACCATCCTAACTTGAATCCTCTCAGCTGCCAGTTTTAAGAAGTTCAGATTCATCTCAGTCCTCAACATATAGATAACTAGCTTCTACTTATTCCTCTATCAGATCTGTGAGTATTCCCAAATAATTCCCAGGCACAGATATTGTAGGTAAAGCTTATATTAAGAAGGAAAGGGAAAAGCTAGAGGTGGTAATTAAGTTTAGGATGAGGGAGAGGGTGACCCTGATCTGTTAGGTTGAAGCTGCCCTTCCCCCCCACACACACAGGAGGGGGTGAAGGCACTTGGCTAAACTGGCTCTCTTGCTAATAGTGAATATATCTAATCACTAAAATTGTTGTATTGATGTTGGTAAGGACTAATCCTCTTAAGCAGGCTAACTCCTGAGTAAAAACCACGATGGCTTTGCCACAATGGCCACTCTGGTGAACCCCCCAAGTCAGGAGCAGTAAGCAGGTAATCCCCTCACCTCAACCCCCAGGAAGCAACTGTCTCAATCCTTCTCAACTGTCCCCTCACCCAAAGTTCTCTAGGGGGGATTCCCTGGAATTCTGGGTGAGGCTGACCCTGTATTTTGCAGGGATTCCATGCTGTCATTTCTACATTACAATGATTCACCAGAGGGTTTGAGTAGGTGACAAAGGGGATTTATTAATACCAGGATTAATCAGAAGGAGAGAGGGGTTTAGGGTTTTGTAATAGCTGCTAGGGAGAAAGCTAAAGGTGGGGGAAGGGTCATAGGAAGGTTATCCTGAGAGAGAGCCTGCTCTCCCAGTCAGGAAGATTTGGTTATCTTAAAATAAAGTATTTACTAGATCAATAAAATAAGGAATAGCTTGATTTAAGGATGTTCTACTTGCCTACAGAAAACTAAAACCCACAAAGTCTAGTCACCAAAACCAAAACCGCCCTTCTTCCCAGAGCCCAAAGGGAAATTCAGGGAAAATAACAGGGGTATAATATGGAGAGGTCAGAAATCATCTAGGTTCAAATTGTCCAGAGACAAAAGGACAGGCCAAGGCAAGCCCAAAACCAAAGCAGAGCCTCAGTTGGAACATCAGCTCTCTTCAAGCCTCAGGTTCCAACTGACTTTCTGTGAAGACTCTAAGACTTAACTGCCAGGGTTGTTTAAAGTTGACTCTTGCCAGAGCAAAAGCCTCTGTTGCATCCTTGCATTACAGTTTGCTCATTTGTCTTTTGAAAATTTGCACCTTGCAACATTTTCTGGTTGCTAAGATCAAAAGGGTTACTACTCTTATTCTAAGCTAAATTCTAACTATGCTTTTATCCCTAAGTTTTGTAAAATAAGAAAAGAGTTGCTATCTCCTAAACTATTCTAAGACTAATCTAAGCTAAAACTAAGACAGGTTATGGGAAAGGCATAGGAAAGGTAAGGGGATTTGAGTTTTGCAAAAATTTTGAAAAGAAAGGAAAAGCAGATTAAATGCAAACATTCACAGTCTTAAAGCTAACATTTGCTAACTAAACAAAGTAATAAATTCTATCTATGTACTTATCTAATTTCATGAACTAACAACAAAAGTATCAATTAAGAAAATTTCTGCAATCTAAGCTTCTAAATTCTAATTCACTTTCTAAAGTTAGTATATGAATATGTTAGTACACTTATGCCTATTTTAGAAACGTTAGTAAGAAAAAGTAAGACTAATATTATTTGTAAGTCTTTTGGTTAAACTAGAGACTTAAGCTATGTATAATATTTACAAGAAAGTTTAGAAAATTCTGTCCCTGTTCTAACTTATCAGACTAATTAAGCTGTCCCTGTGAGTTAGTAAAACTTATTGCTAAGGGTTAGTAAGCAAACATTTACATAATTACATTTTTTTTACAAGAAATGTCAGGTGATTTGAGTAGAAGGTGTCTGAACCAAAGGAGGAGGAAAACTCTATGCTAAGGCAGACAAACTTCTCTCTTAAGTGGCAGTTTGTGTTTCACATGTAGATGTGAAATTAGAAAAATGTTCTGTGTTGTCTAGTGTGACTTACCCGTGTAATGAAGTGTTACATACATACTCTACCGGAATTCTTCTGCAAAGTGTATGTACTGTGTGGATAGAATCTAAAGTGTTGGATGCAGTGACAATTCTGTTGGGTATAAGTTATGTTCTTCAAATGCATGGGTCCAACACTGATCCGATGCTCCTCTTCACAGTGTGGTTGTCATCCTTTACACCAATTATGTAAATGGTCATGGATGTCTTTTGTAGTCTTCAGGTTTGCTGTCCTTGTGATGATCTGCAAAGTCAGCAACACCTCACTTGTGTGGTTTGATGTTATCCCACGCTTGTCAACTTGCACTGGAATTGATGTTTTGGTGGGTTGACTTGTGTCATTTTATGTACTTGCGCTTTTCATCTTGCACTGGAACTTATGTTCTAGTGTGTTGACTTGTGTCAGGAACAAAATTCAAATGTCCATGAAATGTGATTAATCTTTTCCTCTTTCTTTTTCTTTGTGGTTTAATAAAGATGATTACAGGTAACAAGAGAGTTCCTGATAAAGTTTTTTTGTGCTTTCATTTATTCGTCGATGTCAGTGTCTAGGTCTTGGATTGATTGCAAATCAATTGTTGTGTCTTCTGCTGCTGATTCTTTTTCATTGTCATAATGGCTTATGGATGGTTCTTTTAAGTTGTAATTGGGTTTGGGATAATCATTTGGGTGTAAAATTTGGTGTAATATCTGATTGTTCACTGGTTCTTGGTCTAATTGTGGTTCTGATTCATGCTCTGATTGTTGTTCTAATTGCTGCTCTAGTTCTGTGGTCTCATGTATAGGCTGTGGACTTTCTATGGACTTATTTGATTGACTGGTTGGTGCTAATTGATCTTTGTGCTGTATAATAATTGGGTCTTATGGTTGTTGTTGGGACATGTCTTTTGCTGGCTTGACATGAGTGACATGGAACCAAGGATCCCTCCCCTTAACTTTTATTGCACTAGGAGTTGTTAAAATTATGAGGGATGGGCCTTGCCACTTGGGTTCTAACACAGACTTCCTAGTGAAGTTTCTGATGTAAACATAATCTCCAGGTTGGAAGTTGTGCAGACTAAAATCAAAGGGTACTCTTTGATGTATCAAGCCTATTTTATGAAGTTGGTTTAAGTGCTGCTTGAGTAATTTAATGTACTCATAGAGTTTGCATTCCATACCCAGATGTGATAATTTGTGAATGTTTTGAGTTGATTTGCCATGGAAAGGTGGATGGCCATACAGCATTTCGAATGGTAATAAGTGTATAATGCTGTTGGGTTGGCATCTGAGGTGGAATAGTGCCAACAATAAAGCATCAGGCCATTTCATATGAGATTCTGCACAGATTTTGGCTACTAGAGTCTTCAAAGATCTATTCACTCATTCAATCTGTCTGCTGGACTGTGGTTTGTATATTGAGTGAAGATGTTGTTTGACTCCTAAAGTCTCATAAACTGTAGCTAAAATCTTATTAGTGAAGTGGGATCCAGAATCTGAAGCAATATGTAAAGGAATAGAGAATTTGGATATTAATTCTCTCAGTGAGACTTTCACAACAGTCGCTGAAATGTTATGTTTGGCTGGGAAAGCTTCTGGCCACTTAGTTAATCTATCCACTATCACTAAAGCATACCTGTAACCTTGACTCCTTGGTATAGTGATGTAATTTGTAAGCATTCAAATGCTGTATAGGCTAATGGTTTGCCTCCCAGACTGTGGACTTTTATAATTGTCTGGGTGAATTGCATACAAATTCTGCACCTCTGTGAAACTCTCATAGCAACTTCATATATGCCCCTTGCATTCCAATATCTATTTATGGAATCTGCCATGCCCAGACTTCCATAATTCCCTTTTTGGTGTAATGCACTGCAGAAGGTGAAATATAGGGATCTAGGCAACATAGATTTTCCATTTGCCCCCAGCCTTGTTAGTTATACAACATGATGTTTCTTCCAATTCTTCACTTCCTTTGGGGAGTATGCATGTTTGAGATCATCTTCCTCCATCAAAGATAAGTTTAGAATTGTACTTGGTCCATACCTCACCGTGAATTTGGCTATGATATCTGCATGTTTGTTTCCTGATTCCACTGGCCCTTGGATCTTAGTATGAGCCTTGCAATGAATGACTGACACTCAGGCTGGTAATTGGATTGCGTCCAACAACTGATTAATTAAATTTCCATATGTTATCTGTTTGCCATTTGATGTAATGAAACCTCATTTTTTCCAGATTTCACCAGAAAGATGTATGACTGTGAAAGCATAACTCGAATTGGTAAAAATATTCATTTTGCGATTTTTGGCAAGCTTCAGAGCATGAATCAATCTAATTCTGCTCCTTGAGCACTCATGAAGGATGGTAATGATGAGTACCAAAGGGTCTCAGAGGCTGTCACTATGGATGCTCTGGTATATCTCTGATTGTCTACTATGTATGATAATCCATCTGTGAATAAGGTCATATTGGGGTTTTCCATGGGTTTGTCGGATAAATCTGCCCTTGTTTTATGCACGATAAGTGTATCCTCACAGAAGTGTAGACTTTGTCTCTCCAGAGGTAAATGTGGGATCTGAGTCGCAGGATTTAAGTTTCTGTACCAGTGAAAAGTTATGTTTTCATTAGCCAACAAGATTGCTTGGTATTGTGATAGTCTTTGGAAATGAACACTTGTAGTGTGGTGTTTCTTAAAGTAGATTCCACTTGGTGTGGGGAAAATACTTTCAGTTCACCCCCTAATGCCAAGGAAGATGCTTTTCTAATCATGATGGCTACAGCAGCAATAGCTCTTAAACAGATTGGCACACCACAGATTACTGAATCTAATTTCGAGCTATAATAGGCAACTGGTCTTAGGTTATTCCTGAATGATTGTGTGAGAACACTAAAGGCTATCCCTTTATCCTCGTGGACATAAAGGAGGAATGGTTTATAGTGATCAGAGATACCTAGGGCTGGAGCTGATAGAGTAAGTGATTTTAATTTCTCTATAGCATGGACATGGTCTTTTGACATTTTTAATGGTTCTGGAACTTCTTTCCTGGTTAGTTCTATCAGAAGTTTAGTGATGAGAGCATAACCTGGAATCCAGTTTCTACAGAAACTCCTTACTCCTCTGTATATCTTGTGTTCTCTTTTGGGAAATCTTTCTGGAGCCTTTTTCTAGGATGAATCCTAAATAATTTACTTTTTCCCTCACAAATTGAACTTTTGTTTTGGAAATTTTATGGCCCCTTTTGCCTAGCTCTTTAATTAAGTGTACACTGTCAGTATAACAGACTTCAGCAGATGGCGACATTAGCAGGATGTCATCAATATAATGTACCATTTTGCTTTCTTGGAAAGTGATTGACTCAAGGTCTCTCTGTAGAATTTGACAGAAGACTGAAGCTGAATTTAAAAACCCCTGGGGCAAATGGGTCCATTGGATTGATTTGCCTTCCCATGTGAAAGCGAACAGCTTCTGGCTGTCTCTGTGCAGGGGAACAGAGAAGTACACAGAGCTCAGGTCCATAACAGTAAACCAAGCAGCTTCTGGTGGTATGACTTCTATGATTTATGATGGACTTGGTACCATGGCATAGGTCTTTTGCAGATGGTCATTAATTTCTCTGAGATCTTGTACTAAACGCCATTGAGCCTTCCCATCAGGAGATAGTTTGGCTTTCTTCACAGGCATGATTGGTGTGTTATATTGTGAAAAGCCATATCTTAATATACCCTGTTGCAATAAACTATTTATGATGGGAAAAAAAGGATTTGACTGAATCTAAGTATATCAAATCAATCCAACAGGGAACTATATGCAGTCTTACACTTGAGTTTAGCAATAAAATTCAAAAGCATAGATTAGAGGAAGCATAGTTTGTTAGCAACATTTTTGGAAAAGACCTGGTAGTTTCAATAACCTACAAGGTCAAAATGATTCAGCAATGGAGTTAAGAGAGGCAGCATTTTCAGAAATAAAGAGTTTATATTTCTTTTGTAATATTTCTCTGGTCAGAACACATCGAGAGTATAGAATTAAGTTCTGCATATTGAAGATTAGGAAAGGAACTGATGAGCTGGAAAGCTTCCAGAAGAGAGTAAAGAAGTTGGTGGAAGGCCTCACGTCCATTTCAAACAAGGATTATTTGAAGTAAATTGCATTGTTTATGGTAAAGAAGAGATTACCCAAGGCAGGAATAATAAATACATTCACTTAGTTGAAGGGTTATTATGTTACAGTTCTGAGGATCTCAATATCTTCTTTGTGGAACTCTGATTCCTCATCTTTTTAAATGTAAGTACTTAAGCTTCAGTTATGTCCATCATGGTCCACTTGTGAGCAATACTAAGGGAGATGACCAGGTGAGATAGAATGTCTCTCTCTCTCTCTCTCTCTCTGTCTCTCTATCTCTTTCTCTCTCTGCCTCTCTCTGTCTCTCTCTGTCTCTGTCTCTCTCTCTCTGTCTCTGTGCCTCTGTGTCTCTGTCTCTCTCTCTCTTTTGCCTTTGGGCACTCAATGCAACCAATTTCATCTCTCTGAGCAGGACTTTCAAAATGTCCTGCCATATAATTATGACATCTGTTTATTTTTATTTTAAAAACCTCATTAATCTTTAATTTCTCTAAGAGCATATTGATTCTTTGGCCATGAACAGTGATCACACATTAAGAATACCAATAGCTATATGATTTTCAATTAAAGCCCTACTTGAAAGCACTTATTTTGAAATGGAAATGACCTTGAATTATTCTAACATTAGAGTTTCTTTGAAAGAAAAAAAAACTAGAATAAGCAATAAATATGTGTGCTTTTCTTAATTCATTAAAATATTCCTTAGATTTGTATAGGAAAAATTCAAGGGCATTCTCTAAGGTCCCATTCAACTCTGAAGTTATTTTCTTATAATTTCATTTAAGTGTCACAAGAATCCTATGAATTACATGTTACAGGTATTGTTATCCCTATATTGATAAGAAAACTGTAACTCAATGTGTTTAAATGGTGTTCCCATGTCAAACAGTGATTAAATTTGATAAATTTGATTTGAGTACAGGTCTTATTATCAGACCAAAGTGATATCCTCTACACAACTCTTAGCCCTTTGTTCTCTCTTTGCCATTATGGACAAAAAAATTAGCAGAGGAAATAGAAACAAAACCAAAAGTGGAATAGTTCTCTCTTCTCCACTATTTTCATATTCCCAGTCACCATGAACACCAATCCAATGTCTTCTTTGATCCCTCTTTTTTTAATCTAGTTTTTTTTAATTCTTTTTTTGGGTCATTAATATTCGTCATCAATCTCAGTTCATTCTGAGCTATTCTTAGAGAATCATGCCACTCTTTTACATTTATGTAAACATCTTTTGTTTTACGTGCTTTTGAATTCCTGCTACCTCCTAGCCCCACCCTCATTTTAAGATATTTTTAAAAATTGATTTCTCATGGATTTTAATAAGACAATGTCATCTCTAGCAAGGATTTTTATATATTAATTTGATCAAGTTTTTGGATACTCTTCCCTGCTTCATCTTTTTAAAGTGCTATTTTGATTCCTTTATATATCACATTAGATTCAGAGATGATGGAATCCAAATAGTTTAGTTCCACTCTCATCCTGGTGAGAATAGATCCCTACAGAAATATGAGAAATTATATTCTATTTCACATATATTTGTGCTTCCAGAAGTTTCATCTATAAATAGTCTTTTGATGATTTGGCATAATTAGGGCTCATTGATAAGCTTCATCTAGATTCATTTCTTCCCTTTGCTTCTTCTGCTTTTTTGTAAAAAAAATATTGCTTATAAATTCCAATTATTCCCCTCCAGTGACAATTAATCTCTGATCTTATTTATATGATTATTCACTAATGGCACATATCATAATTTGTTTGTGCCTTTTAAGTGCCATATAACTCTTGTCCTTGTCCTTCCATAAATCTTCCACAAGATGTCAATTATTCTTATTGGAGAAATTTTCTATATCCTCTTGAACTCATATGAGTATTGTGAAGTACCTGGAATATTTTATCCCTTTATAACTCATTCCTTGCATCTGTGGATGACTGGCCCACTCTCATTTCTGGTTAAGACTTCTATGTTGCTGCTTTTAATACCATCAGGAATACAATTCTTTACACCATATTATAAGCAAGAGATGTGAGTTTCTTTATTACTTTTTTGGGATGCACAATTTTGTATTTTCTGAGATTGTTTTTCCAAATTTCAAAGACACATAGGAGGTTTAAAATATTGGATGTTTAAAAAAATGGTATTTTGTTTCCAGTCTTTTAAAGTGCTACACAATTTCAGAGAAGTATTCTAGTTTGGTCTTTTCATCACATTCATTTCTAAGGTCAGTTCACTGCTCATCTGCAGAGTCTACTCATTTACCTGCCTACTTTCTCTCTGTTTGTCTCTTTATCTATCTATCTTGATGAACAAGCTCAATGGGCTATTTATATAAATACACATCACAATTTGAAAAAAAATGGCATTTCTCCTTAGAAATTTCACCTTGAAACCTCGTTGCAATGTGAAGATTTGGTCAGACTCCAACACCTTGAAAAAGGTAAAGTACTGTGTGAATTAAATATATAGGCAACCATCAGAATGGAAGTCTTATGTTATAGGAGTTGCTGAGTCATGTGTCTTAATTTGCCATTATGGCAGGCAGGATTTCAGAAGTTAAGCAATGTGAAGTGTGGGGATAGAGGTGAAGCCCTGGCCAATTGGAAGATTTTATGGCAGGGTTTAGATTGAACTTGAAAAGCCAGCCCATGAAGTGGGCTTCCACTCTCTGCTGTTTTCTGGACTCATGAAAGGAGCTCTCTCCAAGTTGTCCCACAGCTCTCTATATAAACCCTCTCTGGTAAGAGGTGACTACCTGGCAGGGAACACACCAGGCTGTGAATCCAGAAACTAAGATTCTTGGGCTTCAGTCCCTTCCTGAACTGAAGCCTGATCCTTGGCTGGTCTTAATTTGTCTGGGCAGATTATGCTAGTAGGTGGGCTCCCTAGTCTGTTGTGAAATGGACCAGGGCCCAAGGAGAATCCAGGACCTGACAAAGCATGTGGCTAAAAACTTTGGGTAGTTGGGCTGGTAATATTATCTTCCTGATCTCTCTTTCTTTCTCTTTATCAATAAATACTTGTAATTTATTGTAAAGTCACCAAGATTAATTTTTATTCATAAGAGTAACATCTTGGTGAAAGAATGTTTCCTTTATAAGAAATAAATTAGATACATATGGAGAGAGAGATTCATTAATATTCACCTCATCCAAAAGTACAGTTTACCTATCATCATCTCCACAAGCATTTTTTTTTCCAAATGTGTCACTGAAATTTAGACAAATTTTGTCAACTAGGTGTTGAATTATTTGGCCATCTAGCCCCTAATCATATATACAAAAAGAAGAGATGAAAATGAAAATTGTTCCAATTGTGGTATAGGAAGGAGATAAATAGCCAGTCAGAATATTCCATCAAAATGTATATTTTGGGTAAGTGCTGAAGATTTATAATTAACTAGGTTCAGAATTGAGTAGAAATTTAAGATTCAATTTAGCCATTTATAAAATTGTATAGTGCTTTCAACAATATCAAATTTCTTGATATTGCAAAAACCCATTTTATTAACATTAACATTCTCCCAGTAATGATGTACATCCTAGTGACATTTGAACTGAGGACCACTAACTACTTTAGAAAAAATCAAATTATAAATAATTCAAATGGAAATAGAGATATTCATAAGCAGGCCATAGCATGCCACTAGCAATACTATTAAACAGGGGGAAAACATCTCTTCACCTTGTCAAATCAATAAATATGGATCAATACCTTCTATGTACAATGTGCTTTGATACAAAGATGAAAAATAACACTTTTCTTACCACCAAGAAGTTTATAGTCTATTGTGAGATTTAAGTTTAAGTTCCTATGTCAGATGGCATTGTGGAAAGTCCAGTTATTACTAATTCATTTTCATCCACTGATATGGTTTTCAAACACTTGTAATAATTAAAATTATGAGGTTGCTAGTAGCTTTATAACTTTATTAAATCAAAGTAGTAGTAGTAATAAAGTGAGGGAAAGGTAGGAGAGAAGTAGAGAGATACTTAGCTTATTAGCCTATTGGCTGCAATGATTGATTGAAGCTGACCTCCAACAAGGGTTCCTCAGCTCTCCACAATTCAGCCAGAAGACCCTGACAGGTTCCTGGGTCTCCCCTTATAAGCTGTTTTCTCTTCCCACTAGCTCTCACACATCACATATAACAACCAACCATAGTTTCTTAATTTGCATGGGCCACCCAAAGTGGGCAGCACTTGTGGAATCAGTTTTCTATATTGTTGGTTCCTAGGTTCTTTAACTTCCTTTCTCTGGTGGCTTATCTATACCTAAATTTACTCAGTGGTCAGGTCACTGAGCAATGATGTTAAAGAAAGGCAACATAATGAAGAGAGAAATTTGTTTCCAACACACTCATGCCAGAGTTTTGCTTCTATGCTGTATTTCTTCTTGGAAATAAGTTTCTTTGATCACATTTACTGCAAATCACTTACAAACAATTGTTATTAGGAAAAATCGAAAGTGTGAAATACAAGAAGAGCTAGCTCACATAGGTCATTACCAGAGTGTCTAGGAGACTGGCCAATAGCCACCAAACCAAGTGTTCTACAATAACTAATATTTCCTTCATGTATATTTCTTCCTTGAGTGAGATTATAGGAGCAGTGGGTAAAAAAAAGGGAGCAGGATATCTCAGGGTGGTAGTATTACCCTGTATTTGTCATTAATATTTGATATCATTGAGGACCACAGCATACTTGAGAGTATAGGAATTGGAGGGTGAGGTTGGGCATATTGGATGGAGCCTCCATTCAGATGCAAAATGACTGGTGGTGGGGTTCTATTTTCTATCTGAGTCTCTCTATTTTTCACAAATTACTTGTGATTTTGTAAGCATTTCTCCTAATGCCATTTCTAGTACCTTGTACCTTGAAGTTGACTACTGAGCAGTCTAGTGCTTAGACTAAAACAAGAATGTAAACAGATAATCATGGTACAAAGTAGAGTGGGGAAAAGAGAAATATAGGCAAAATGTTTCAGGAACATTTGAAGAGGGAGAAAATCCTTTCAGATGGAAAGATCAGAGAAGGTTTCATAGAGGAGGTAGCATCTGAGATGAGCATTTTTATTTTTTTGTTTGTTTGTTTTTATATTTTTAAACCCTTAACTTCTGTGTATTAGTTCCTTGGTGGAAGAGTGGTAAGGGTAGGCAATGGAGGTCAAGTGACTTGCCCAAGGTCACACAGCTGGGAAGTGTCTGAGGCCAGATTTGAACCTAGGACCTCCCGTCTCTAGGCCTGTCTCTCAATCCACTGAGCTACCCAGCTGCCCCCTGAGATGAGCATTTTTAGAAGAGGACTTTCAAATTAAAATTCATTTCATTGATAAAATTTTATCAACTTCCCATATAAATCACATTGTAATAAGTACTCTCCTACCATAGTTCTTTTGCATTAAATATACATAGAAATATGCAAACAAAAATACACATAAGTATACATACATTAAAAAAAACTGGAATAAATTGATTGCTACTGTTATATTCAAGCTCTGGGAGTTGGTTTGTCTCACCTTGCTTGACAGGGGGAGACAGTTGAAGACCTCAGAATGTTCACAGAGGGTGTTAGGAGAGGGAAAAGTCAGTTGGCCTGAGGATATAAGTAGCCCTGACAGCCATCTGGGAGAGGTCTTTGGGTCTTTAGTCTTGGAGCTTGGACCTGGGAGCTTGGATCTTTGATCTTTGCTCTGAATCTCCCTAGATATTTAGGCATTTGATCATCATTAGCTATTTAGGTATCTGGGCCCGGGAGGAGGGAAGGAGAAGAAGCAGATGGAGGTGAAGGGTAGATATTTCCTGAAGGCTGTAAGGCTGACATATGAGAGGAAGGAAGCTGAGAGAAACCATCCATACATCTGCAGATTACTCTCTCTGGTTTGGCTGTGGCCAAGCTGAACCAGAGGGGAAAGAACAATAGCTCCAGCTTTACTAAACAACAGTCCTGAGGGATTACTGATCACAGTTATTAGTGACAGGGTCTCCTATCCCCAATCCGTTTCTGATTATTCCTTTCCCTATTTAACATCAATAGATAAAGTTTTATTTAAGTACCTTTCTGAGTGGTCATTATATCAAGGCCAGTGGGGAGGGAGCAACGTCAGATGAAAGCGTTATCCAAGGCTAATAGAGCCCAATATTAATAATCAATCCAACCCCAGGTGGGACCTGAAAGGGTTACTCATCCACCTGACCATTAAGGGTCCTGCCTGGGCACTGTTATATAGAATAGGGCAATTATAACATCCAGCTGGGTGACAGGGACCAGGTTATCCCTTGCACCAGCTATCTAGGGAAAATATAGAGGCACAGCTTCCCAACCAATATCCCCTAGAAGCAGTAGCATATTAAGAGCCCTTACTATCTACAACTACTATTACTATGAAACAACTATTTATTTATTCTTTTTTATAACACTACCGACCACTTATGCAACCTTACACTTCTATAATTAGTAGGATTGAAAGAAACATTTTAAGCATAACAATTTGGGATCCACATTATCCATTGTACTTAACTTGAGTTTCATAACCAGTAGCTGGGTGGTATAGTAAAGCCCAAGTTTGGGGAAGACTCATCTTGTATTCAAATCTGACCTTAGACTCTGACTAACTGTGTGACTCTGGGAGAGTCATTTAACCCTATTTGCCTCAGTTTCCTCATCTGTAAAATGAGCTGGAGAAGAAAATAGCAAACTACCTTAATATCTTTGCCAAGAAAATCTCCAGTGAGTTCAGGACATAATGGAAAATGATGGAACAACAATGATTTCTCATCTAGAGTGCTGGACCTGGAGTTCAAATTCTGCCTCAGATACTTACTAAATGAGTAAATTACTTAACCTATTTTTGCTTCAGTTTCCATGAGATAATAACTGTATAATGCTTTGCAAAGGCTTGCAAAGCACCGTATAAATGCTAGCTATGAGGATGTTGATGATAAATCGACCTTGGAAGAAATACAATAAATACTTCTTCAATTTCAAGATCAAAGACAAATTTAGAATTTGGTAGTGCTGGGGAGAGAATTCATCTTCTCCAAATATAGCTAAAACTGTGTCAGAGTGTACTAGAGCATTCCTGGTCAATGCCGTATATTCAATGTAGAGTTAGTATCAACCACAGTCTTATTCTTGGGTTATGTATCTATCTTATTCTCCAACCCATTAACAGCTGTAATTGCAAAATATGACTGAGAGTAACCCTCAATAAGAGGTAGGAAAATTTGCCTCATGACCCTTATTGTGGGACGAAAAGGAAGATTTATTTTTCTACATAACTAGAAGAAGTGTTGGGTCTCAATACATCATTTCATATGTCACAATGTTAATTCAAAGATCTGTATTTAAAGTAAGACATTCATCTTGTCATCCTGTGCCCAGGATAATAAAATCCTCCAAATTAAGCTAGTCTTGTTCTCAGACAATGGGCATAAACTTTCTAACTGAAAGCATTTATGAAACATTTCCAGGTTCATGGGGCTATCAGACCTTAAATATCACTTCTGAGAATCCCAGGTCACTTTCAAGCCCAGTAAAGCATCAAAATAGCTTTTTAGTATAGTATATGCCATAAATACCCAAGAAGTGCCAAATTGGAGCAGACAAATATGACATCAAGAAATTCTTAGTGGAACATTTCAATAGCACCTTTTTGGGAAAGACTTGTGAATTTGCGTATAGATCCATTCTAATACAGACATAAAAATAAGGTCAGTTCAACTAATACTAGGTACAATGTGCTCTACCTCTGAAATTGGGAACTATATATTCTTTATGTGAAATATATACACTATACATAGATATTTTATACACAAAAATGAGTGAAGCCTAGAAATGTATGCTACTATGATTTTGGCAAGTCCTATAAAAAATCACCTTGTTACAAGCCCATGTTTGCAAACTTATGGCACACATTCCATAGGGGCCTGCTCCTTCTTTTCCACCATGTGCTGGAAGACATTTCTCACATTATCTGCCCCGCTGCCCAGCAGCTCAATGGGACTGCTTCCTCCCTCCACTGTCTGGGGTAAGGTGGGGTTGGTGGGCTCACATGCAGCATGAGCACTGCAGTGTGGGCACTAGGTCGCTAAAAGGTTCACCATCACTGTTAGAGGCTATATTCTTCCCCCAAAATCATTACAACTTTTTTCTAAAACTTTCTTTTTTAATTATGGATCATTTGAGAGCAGATAGGTTACAGACAGAATAAGTCTAAACTGTCTTTTACTTGTGCAACAAGAATTGCAAAGAAAGTAAAAGAAATAGAGAGAAAACACTCCATTTTCTTTTATTGAGGACCATGAATATAGTAAAAAACAGAAAACAAAACCCCCTAATCTCCTGTGCATCATAGATGGTTTTAGAAAGAATTAACCATAACCCATCTATGTCAGCCTGTAAAATGGATAAGATTATACTCATATCCACAGGTAGAGCTATAAAGTTATCAGTATCACCATATCACGTGTTGTCCCTTAACATACCCTCAGAGCAAGCAAAGTAGACATTTCCTTTTCTCCCCCATTTTCTAATGAGAAAATAAAATGACTATTTCGATCTTAAACTTATCTTTCACTTTTTAGCTCTTTAGCCCTGTGTAGCTGAATGTATAAATTTATTTTCTCTTTAAAGAGTTACTTTTTTCTTAATAGTCACAGTCTTACTATTTCAACAATTAGAGCCACATTGAGTGAATGAGAATGGAGATAAATATAGCCCACCAGAAAGTACTTTGACACTTCTGGAAGTTCCAAAGAGAGTCTATTAATTTCCTCCTTTGGGCTATGGTTTGGAATCTCAATTTATATGTGGCGATTCTGATCAACAAATGAGAAGCAATGTTTTAGATGTATCCATAAACAGGAGAAAGAGGAATAGGAGAAAACAATAGCAATTATATTTAAATACAGGCATTTATACCAATATTTCACTGTTAAATATAACATGCATAAGGCATTTTATATGTAAATATATGAAGCCAAATATCAAATAGAGCTAAAATAAAGAGAAAATATAACACAGTAACTGTTCTTACCTCCTGTCTTACTTAGCTCTGTCCTCAGCAAAACAGTAAGGTCTCAAAATTTAAATTCCATTATATGACTCTGTATCTACTCTTAAAAATGAACAGTTCCCTTCTCACAGTCTATTTCTCAATAAACTAATTTCTTGTGAAAAGCAGACTTTTTGAAATACAATCAATACAGATTTAAAAAGCTCAATGCAACAATAATATGCCTTTACCATGAAATATTTTTTCATGGTTTTGTAATTCCCCTATATTTTATGAGACTAATGCAGTAAATGGAATTTCTTCTATTTGTCAAGGAAGTATCAAAATAAAGCAAAACTTTTCCTTTTAAATCCTCCACTACAGTATTCCTATCACTATGTACAATATTCGCCTGGTTCTGCCTACCTCATTCTGCTTCAGTTCCTGTAAATTTTTCCAGGTTTTTGTGAACTTCTCCTGCTTTTCATCTTTTAAAACACAATATTATTTCATTACAATCATATATGATAACTTACTTACTCATTCCCCAATTGTTGAATATCCAATTCTTTCATCCCACAAAAAAAAAGCTGATTTAAAGTATTTTTTTTTACACATTAGTCCTTTCCCTTTTTGCTTTTTGTCTCCTTGAGATACAAACCTAGTAATTGTATTGCTGGATCAAAGAGTAGGTGCTTTTTACACCATTTTGGGAGTAGATCAAAATTGCTCTACAGTTTGGTTGAATCAGTTCACAACTTCCCCAATAGTGCCTTACTGTCTCAATTTTCCATTCCCCAATTGAAGGGCATACCCTCCTTTTCCAGTTTTTTGCCACCACAAAAAGTGCTGCTATAAATATTTTCATACAAGTCTGTTCATCTATGATCTCTTTGGGGTACAAACCCAACAATGGTATGGCTGGATCAAAGAGCAGGCATTCTTTTATAGCCCTTTGAGCATAGTTCCAAACTGCCATCCAGAATGGTTGGATCAGTTCAAAACACACCAGCAATGCATTAATGTCCCAATTTTGCCACATCCCCTCCAACATTCATTACTCTCCCCTTTTATAATTTTAGCCAATCTCCTAGGTGTGAGGTGATACCTCAGAGTTGTTTTGATTTGCATTTCTCTAATTATTAGAGATTTAGAACACTTTATCATGTGCTTATTGATACTTTTGATTTCTTTATCTGAAAATTGCCTATTCATGTCCCTTGCCCATTGATTAACTGGGGAATAGCTTGATGTTTTATACAATTGATTTAACTCCTTGTATATTTGAGTAATTAGAGTTTTTTTGTTATAAAACTGTCAGAGTTTTTTGTTATAAAGAATTTTTTTCCCAATTGATTGTTTCCCTTCTGATTTTGGCTGTGTTGTTTTTTGTTATGAAGTTTTTTGTTATGAAGTTTTTTGTTATGAAGAATTTTTTTCCCAATTGATTGTTTCCCTTCTGATTTTGGCTGCATTGTTTTTTGTTTGTACAAAAGCTTTTTAGCTTAATATAATCAAAATCATTTATTTTACATTTTGTAATTTTCGCTAACTCTTGCTTGGTTTTAAAACCTTTCCTTTCCCAGACATCTGACAAGTAAATTATTCTGTGTTCACTTAACTTATTTATAGTTTCCCTCTTTATATTCAAGTCATTCAACCATTCTGAATTTATCTTGGTGTAGGGTGTGAGATGTTGGTCTAAACCTAATCTCTCCCATATTGTTTTCCAAATTTCTCAGCAGTTTTTGTCAAATAGTGGATTTTTGTCCCCAAAGTTGGGCTCTTTGGGTTTATTATACACTATCCTGCTGATGTCACTTACCCCAAGTCTATTCCACTGATCCTCCCTTCTGTCTCTTAGCCAGTACCATACTGTTTTGATGACTGCTGCTTTATAGTACAGTTTAATATCTGGTACTGCTAGGCCACCTTCCTTCACATTTTTTTTCATTATTTCTCTTGATATTCTTGATCTTTTGTTATTCCAAATGAACTTTGTTATAGTTTTTTCTAATTCAGTAAGAAAGTTTTTTGGTAGTTTGATAGGTATGGTGCTAAATAGGTAAATTAATTTGGGTAGAATGGTCATATTTATTATGTTAGCTCATCCTACCCATGAGCAAGCAATGTTTTTCCAATTGCTTAGATCTAGTTTTAATTGTTTGGAAAGTGTTTTGTAGTTGTTTTCGTAAAATTCCTATGTTTGTTTTGGTAGATAGATTCCTAAGTACTTTATATTGTTTAAGGTGATTTTAAATGGTGTTTCTCTTTCTACCTCTTGGTGCTGTGCTGTGTTGGAAATATATAGAAATGCTGATGATTTATGTGCATCTATTTTGTATCCTGCAACTTTGCTAAAGTTGTTGATTATTTGTACAAGCTTCTTAGTTGATTCTCTAGGATTTTTTAAGTAGACCATCATATCATCTGCAAAGAGTGATAGCTTAGTCTCCTCATTGCCCATTTTGATACCTTCAATTTCTTTTTCTTCTCTAATTCCTACTTCTAGTGTTTCTAGTAGTATGTTGAATAATAGAGGTGATAATGGGCATCCTTGTTTCATTCCTGATCTTATTGGGAAGGCTTCTAATTTATCCCCATTGCATATGATGCTTGTTGATGGTTTAGGTATATACTGTTTATTATTTTTAGGAAAGGGCCTTCTATTCCTATATTTTCCAGAGTTTTTCATTAGGAATGGATGCTGTATTTTGTCAAAGGCTTTTTCAGCATCTATTGAGATAATCATGTGATTATCGTTTGTTAGATTGTTGATATGGTCAATTATGTGGAGGGTTTTCCTAATGTTGAACCATCCTTGCATTCCTGGTATAAATCCAACTGATCATGGTGGATGATCCTCTTGATCACTTGCTGGAGTCTCTTTGTTAGTATTCTATTGAAGATTTTTGCATCTATGTTCATTAGGGAGATTTGTCTATAGTTTTCTTTCTCTGTTTTTGATCTACCTGGCTTTGGAATTAGTACCACATTTGTGTCATAAAAGGAATTTGGTAGGACTCCTTCTTTGCTTATTATATCAAAGAATTTCTGTAGTATTGGGATTAGTTGCTCTTTGAATGTTTGATAGAATTGACTTGTGAATCCATTAGGCCATGGTGGTTTTTTCTTAGGGAGTTCTTTGATGGCTTGTTCAATTTCTTTTTCTGATATGGGATTATTTGGTATTCTATTTCTTCTGCTGTTAATCTAGGCAGTTTATATTTTCGTAAATATTTATCCATATCACCTAGATTGCTATATTTATTGCCATATAATTGGGCGAAATCGTTTTTAATGATTGCCTTAATTTCCCCTTCATTAGAGGTGAAGTCTCCCTTTTCCTCTTTGACACTGTCAATTTGGTTTTCTTCTTTCCTTTTTTTTATTAGATTGACCAGTACTTTGTCTATTTTATCTGTTTTTTCAAAATACCAGCTTCTAGTCTTATTTATTAATTCAATAGTTCTTTTACTTTCAATTTTACTAATTTCTCCCTTGATTTTTAGTATTTCTAATTTAGTTTTAATCTAGGGATTTTTAATTTGCTTGCTTTCTAGTTTTTTAAGTTGCATGCCCAATTCATTAATTTCTGCCCCCCCTAATTTGTTAATATATGCACTCAAGGATATAAATTTCCCCCTGACTACTGCCTTAGCTACATCCCACAGAGTTTGGTAGGATGTCTCATCATTGTCATTCTCTTCAATGAAATTGTTGATTGTTTCTATGATTTCTTCTTTGACTAGCTGGTTTTGGAGAATCATATTGTTTAATTTCCAATTGGTTTTTGATTTGCCTGTTCAGGTGCCCTTACTAATTATTATTTTTATTGCACTATGATCTGAGAAGGTTATATTTATTATATCTGCTCTTTTGCATTTGTTTGAAATGTTTCTATGTCCTATTACATGGTCAATCTTTGTGAATGTGCCATGTGCAGCTGAAAAGAAGGTGTATTCCTTTTTGTCCCAATTTATTTTTCTCCACATGTCTATTAAATCTAATTTTTCTAGGATTTCATTCACCTCTCTTATTTCTTTCTTATTTATTTTTTGGTTTGAATTATCTAGATCTGAATGAGGAATATTTAGATCTCCCACTATTATGGTTTTACTATCTATTTCCTTCTTGAGCTCTGCCAGTTTCTCCTTTACAAATTTGGATGCTATACCATTTGGTGCATACATATTGAGCACTGTTATTTCCTCATTGTCTATACTGCCTTTTATCAGGATGTAATTACCTTCCCTGTCTTTTTTAATCATATGTATTTTTACTTTGGCTTTGTCAGAAATCATGATTACCACTCCTGCCTTCTTTTTCTCATTTCCAATACTACTTTTTAAAGAGATTTTTCTCATTAGTAGGTTTCTTCAGTCTCTTTTACTAATTAATTGGCATATTCTGTCTTTTATGGTGTTTTGGGGGATCAAAGCTATTGACTAAGCTATTGACTCTTTTTTCATTATTTTCTGGTATCCATTTCTTTTTTCCCCAATTTTTGTAAATTTCTTTTATTTATTTTAAAAATCCTTTTTGAGGTGCTCCATTAATTTTTTGGAGCCTTGAAACCAAGTCATATTTTCTTTCAAGGCTTTTGACATAGCAGTATTTATTTTGTCATTTTCTTTTGAGTTTGTATTTTGATCTTCCCTGTCACCAAAATAACTTTCTTCATTGAGTTTCTTTTTTGTTGTTTGCTCATTTCCCAGTTTTTCTTTCCTTTTTACTTAAAAAAACTGTTAATGTTGGACTTTTTTTTCCTGTGGTGAAGGGAATACTATTTTAAGCTTTAGATTCTTTGTGAAACTTCCTTCAGAACTAGCTCTGGAAATCTGTAAGCTTTCAGTTCTTACAAAGTCGTATGATGGAAGAGGTATTTTTACCTTTGCTTTGACCTGTAACCACAAGCACTCTTTTCTTCCTTGGAACTGTGACCTGGATCTACATATGGGCAATGTGACAAAAGTCTTTCATTGAGAGCCAGCAAAGGGACCCAGTAATATCCAAACCAGCTTATCATTTGTGCCTGAGAAATCTGGAAGGATTTCCTGTTGATTCTGCCACCCCTCAATGCCCGTCACCATAGTAGGGCCTGCCATGATGTGCTGCTTCACATTTCATTCCTACCCTGGTGTAATAGATCTCTTGTGCTGACCTTCTAAGTTGTTTTAGACTAAAAAATTACTTTACCCTATATTTTTGTGAGTTATGCTAATCTAGAATTCAATTTTAGGTGTTATATCAGAATTACTTAGTGGATAATTAGGTAGAGATGAGGTGGGACTGTGTACCTTCTCTGCCAACTTGGATCTATCCATGGAATCATCTTTTTGGTCATTCCTTATGCTTCAATAGAATTTCATTGTATTAGTATTACGCAACAAATACATGTATATGCCTGTGCGTATATATATATATATGTATATATATATATATATATATAAATATATATATATGCATATATGTAATGTCTATTTTTCCTTATGTGTATACATATTCTTACATGTATATACATAAAATATACTTGTATGCATACATACAATGGTATAGCAATACAACAAGACAAACAGAGGTTAAGTGATTTGCTAAGAGTAAGACAGCTCCTAAGTGTTTTAGCCTAGAATTAAACTCGTCTTCCTATTTTCAGCCCCAGTGCTCTATCCATTACATCACCTAGCTACCTATTTTATTTTATTCTTTCCTTTTCCTTACCCCTCATTGCATTAAATAACAAGTCTTGCCATTTTTACCTCTATAATGTTGCCATCTCTCCTTTTACCAACTCTTTTGCTGTGACTCTAACAAACACCTTCCTTGCCACTCCCCACTCCCCTGGATGACTTACACAACCTTTTTATAAGACTTTCTTTCTATATTCTTTCCCTTCTCTAATGCAACCTATATTCTGATGACATATTAATATATATTACATCGATCTGAGCATACTAACCCTCTCGTCAAAAATCTTAAATAGCTCTCTAATGGCTACCAAGTAATGTTCAAAGAGATATTTAGGGTCTTCCAAAATCTGGAACTACTCTACCTTTCCAGCCTTATTTAAAACACTTCCCTTTATGCACTCCTGAATACATGTTCTCATTCCTCTAACTTTCAATACACTGTTTGATTGTTTGGAAATGCTCTATTTTTGTTTGTTTATTATATTCTTACCCATCCTCCTATCCTTGAAAAAAAGTCCAACTAATTTGCTAACTCCAAGAAACTCTTCTTCATTATCCCATTTCATAATGCCCTTCCGCTTGAGTCTTCACATGCACTTATAATAACTATTTTCATGTAATATTATGCTGTAAAATTATCTTATGGCAGTATCTAATGAAATAGCATGCTGACAAAAATAAAGCTCTTGTTATATTAAAATCCAGAGACCAGAAGAGGTAATGATATCTTCAAGATATTTGTCCTTCTCACAAGTGTCTCAGCCTGAGACACACCTGGCTAGAGACTATATAAAGTGACCTTAATTCCACTGAATCCTTCCTCAGTGGCATTGCCCATGTGATCTCAAGTTCCTTTCAAATAATATAATCTTTTAATTTAAAAAAAATTTTCCCTTCTGTTTACACGTTGGTATGATTTTCAATAACTGTTTTTTGATATTTAGCAATTTATGTTATCTCCATTCCTTTTCTTTCCCCAAGACCACAGGTAATATGATATAGGTGTTACATGCATTATGAAACAAGCAATAACATTCCCTTTGTGGTTGCCATAAAATGTAAGAGAGAAAAAGGGGTTTTTTGTTTGGATATTAATATTTAAAGGTGTGGTCTAACTTAAAGGTTTAGACTATGTACTCAATCCATGGCTTTACTCCAGCAGGGCTCCAGAGGTCCAAGCCAGAGAGCCCAAAGTCAATTAACAAGGGGTTTAGCCATGAGGGCTTCTCCCCATCAAGAGAGCCTCTGGGAGGCTAGTACCTCCAGGGAGGCTGAAGTAGTCAGACTTCTTCACTCGCCATGTATAGTTCTAAGGGAAAGATTTAAGAACAATCTCACCAAGTCCAAGGTCCTAGCCAGAGCTTCTCCTGGCCCAGGCCCAGGCCGAAGAGAGCTGAACTCACTGTACAGCACTCTCTTTTAAAGGGGCTGCTTTTGCATCACTTCCTGTGCCTTCCTCTTAGTTTACATGTCCAATCACAACAGGCACTTTTCTTAGGACTACCCAGTCAGTAAATTTTGATTCATCACTCACTCTAGCACAGGTGAGTCACAGACCTCCCAATTTGTGAATTAAGTGGGGATGTCTCACCTTTGGTGATTAGATTAAGGATGGGCTGGGCAGATTTAATTTCATTATCACACTAGATAGTGTTAATATTAAAAATGATAAATGCTTGTATATATATATATATAAATTAGTATTTTAATTAAAGCCATGCTGATAGATAAAATCATTAGACCACGCGCTTGTAAGCATTCAAACCTGCTGCCTCCAGAAGCGCCTACTCGCCAAAGAGACCACTCCCTCCTAACCCAGGAGATTTAAACTCTCCCCTGCGTCAAGACGTCGGAAACGGAAATCAGTTGGACCATGTTGGATCACGGGAAATGTAGTTTTGATACATTTTCCTTGTCCATAGAAATATATATTTTTAGAATGGCATTCCCCAATTTTCACTTTTACAATAGTAAACTACTACTGAGAAAGAAATAAGTCTTGTTTAAACTTTATAGCTATTTTGGTGGACACTAAAATAGTCAGGCAAGTCAACAAACATTTATTAAACCCTTACTTTCTTCCAAGAAAAATCTGTATGTGCACAGAAAATATTTAATGTGTTATGGCATTGTTCACTCTTCCCTTTGACCAAAATAGAACCCTATGTGCCTCTCCTTCCAAACTATAATTTCCTTCAGGACAGGGATAAATTTTGCTTTTGTCTTTTCATTTCTTCAGATCTAGCAGAGTTCTTTTTTTTAAACATTTATTAATATTCATTTTTAACATTGTTACATGATTCATGCTCCTACTTTCCCCTTTACCCCCCGCATACCACCCACCCATGGCCAATGCACATTTCCATTGGTTTTAACATGTGTCATTGATCAAGACCTATTTCCAAATTGTTAGTTGCATTGGTGTGGTAGTTTTGAGTCTACATCCCCAATCATGTCCACCTCAACCCATGAGTTCAAGCAGGTCTTTTTCTTATATATTTCCTCTCCTGCAGTCCTTCCTCTGAATGTGGGTAGCGTTGTTTACCATAAATCCCTCAGAACTGTCCTGGGTCATTGCATTGCTGCTGGTACAGAAGTCCATTGCATTCGATTTTACCATAGTATATCAGTCTCTTTGTACAGTGTTCTTCTGGCTCTGCTCCTTTTGCTCTGCATCAGTTCCTGGAGGTCTTTCCAGTTCACATGGAATTCCTCCAGTTTATTATTCCTTTTAGCACAATAGTATTCCATCACCAACATATACCACAATTTGTTCAGTCATTCCCCAATTGAAGGACATACCCTCCTTTTCCAGTTTTTACCACCACAAAAAGCTCAGCTATAAATATTTTCGTACAAGTCTGTTTATCTATGATCTCTTTGGGGTACAAACCCAACAATGGTATGGCTGGATCAAAGAGCAGGCATTCTTTTATAGCCCTTTGAGCTATAAAATTGCCATCCAGAATGGTTGGATCAGTTCACAACACACCAGCAATGCATTAATGTCCCAATTTTGCCACATCCCCTCCAGCATTCATTACTCTCCCCTTCTTTCATTTTAGCCAATCTGCTAGGTGTGAGGTCTAGCAGAGTTCTAAGCACATGGTAGGTGCTTATAAATGCTTTCCAACTAATGTGATCCTTTGCTTTAGTAGCTCATGTTTTAAAGAGGAAGTTACATTCAAATTATTGATTAATTAATTGCCAGATTTGCAAGTAGGTCAATCTAAACACATTGATTTATATATGATAGACATATAATTTGCTAGCATTGCTCATTGAAGCAATTTGATGGAGCCAGAATATTCAAGCAATGCTCTAACACATGAAGAATTTGATTAAAACAAAAGATCATAATGATTTTCTAAAATGATCCTTGATATTAGTGTGTACATCAGACTTTAAATATTTTGATTCACTTAAAGGCTATTATTCAAAACAATTGCCAGTAATATGCTTAGAAATAACTGCTGGCACTTTCACATTTTATTTTTCTAACAAATAGTTGTTTTTTAATTACTCATAGCTGAAGAGAGTATCTCTCCTCCGTAAAAAGCTTAATACAATTTATTTGCCTATGAGAGCAGTGTCTAGAGCTGCTATCACTGTGGAAATGCTGCAACTATATCTTACAAAGGGTGACCTTTGTATGTGCTCTATACCTGTAATTCCAAGGCTAAATACTCATAATGTAATTTTATCTCTTTGAACTTTGTATTTGGGCCAAAGAAGTTTGTCTGGGAGAGCTATATCCTACTTAAATCAGATGAACTCTGAGTAATGATTCAGAATCAATTGTCTCATGCATTTCTCATAATGAGTTCCCTGTTGAAATAGAGGGCTAAGAATAATATTGCTGAGAAAGAAAAAATACATCCCATTGTTTGTTTACTCTTTTGCTTGTAGCAGTGGATAATTTAGGGTGAGAGAAAAAGCAATTGCTTGCCTGCCCCAAGAAGGTGTACATCATTCTGATCAGGTTGGTTAAAGTTTTTAATGGTGTTTTGTTTTCTGAACATTTGATCCTCTCTCTCCTGTGACTTAAACATTTGGAAGCATTGTATTAGCAGCTTTGTAGAAGAAGGCAGCCCTTCTTTGCGTGGAGCTCTGGGAAATAAACTGATCTGAACTGGTGATATGAATTTATAAGCATTCCTGCTAACACACAAGTTTACTAAATATTCAACAACTGTTAAATCAGAGGGAGTTTAAGGAGGGACAGTTTGGCTCCATGGTGTTACGTGGGTACCTGACAACAGTTGTTCCCATTCCTAAAACTGTTTGAATTTCCTACCCTCTCCAGGTATAGAAAGCTGTGTCTGAATTATGCTCCAAAGGGATTTACTACCCAAAGATCCCATGCTCGGGCAAATAGTGAAGAAACTCTACAAGAAGTTATACATCATAAGAATATCCTAGCAATTAGCCTGAAATGAATCAGTACAAAAATTACAAGCTACCAGCCTAATCTAGTGACATTAATGGAGATCAGGAGCTAGCATATTAGAGGTCACTTGTCTCTAGTCTAATGTTCAGCTTAGAATGCATATTTTCCTAATTCCAATTAAATTGCTAAAAATAATTATAATATGGAGTCTATTTACAGGAAAAGGCTTTGGTGGTTTGGGGATTTAAAATAAGTATCATTTGAAGGAGTTAGTGATATGTAGCCTAAAAAATGAATTGGGGAGAGTAAACAATTGGGTTCTTCAAATATATTAAAGGTTATCAAATCAAAGGGATTCATTTCATTTGAATCAGAAAGGAAGAATTGGGGAGAGGCTATAGTCAAGCATATTACAGTTTTCATATAACTGAAGAGACAATATCTTATAGGAAAGGGAGTACTGAATTTGTAGGCAGGAAGCCTTGGGCTCCAAACCTGTTTCAGATATATAATTAGGTGACATAGGGCAAGTCATTCACAGTCTGTTTCCTCAGCCATAAAATGGGTTAAACAATCAAATCAACCACACAAAAAATTATTAAGTGTTTACCTTGTGCTATTTACTCTAATGTTATTTTTAATTTATGTTATTTTTAATTTAAAATTATTTATTTGTTTGTTATATTAAAATATCCTCTCCTATCTCCCTATTAGAGAAGGCATCATTTGACGAAAGATATACATATATATAAAACTATGTTTTACTCATTTCTATTTATCAGTTCTTTCTCTGGAAAAGGACATACAGAAGTCATGCTTTAGTGGGTGGAGAGTGATAAATAAGTACGTTCTAGGAAAGATCACACACAGAACAATGAATAAATAGCATTCTATAATAAAAATAAGCTAAATACCTTTAATGTAGAAGGGCAAGAAAATAAATTCTGCAGATTCTCTCTGGTAACAATAACAGTAAATATTATTAAAATAATAACAGATTTTTCAATAAGTCAAAAGAGGAAATAAAACTACAATATTAAAAATTAGAATTGAAATAGGCTCAGAAATCATACATCTCAAAGAAGAAATCAATACAACAAATAATCAAGAAGACACTTAGAAGATATTATGGAGAGTCTGCATATTAGAGGAATTCTGAAAAAGAGACTGATATGTTTGGAACTAATAAATAGAGATGTGGCAGAAGAGGCACATAAAGCAACTTTGTGTTAATACTTCAATTCAATAGTACCATATGACTGTTTTCAAAGGTAGGATTGACAGAAATGATCTAGGAGTAATAGGTCTCTCAGACAAACATACTTTAGAAAATAATATAAGAGAAATTCCAGTGAGTTGAAAATAGATGGCAAAGTATTGGTGAACAGAATCCTTAGTTGTATGGGGAGAAAACCAAAGCTTTAAACACTAAAGAATGAAATGACTAAATTTCAAAACCAAACAACAAATACCATAAGTAGCCAAGATAAAGCAAAAAAAAAGTAAATTTGAATAACCACATAGTAATTTTAATTCATAATAAATCAGTGAACACTGAAATATTATATTCTCAAAAGCAAGAGAAATCAAGTTGCACTTCCAAATAATATATTGAAAGAATGGGTTTCATTAGTGATAAAAGCAGGATTTCAAAAGGACTTCCATTTCTTCATTTGCATTATGAAGTGATTGAAATTTGATGATTTTGAAGGTCCCTTCTTTTTCCCTAAACAATGAAACTACTAAATAAGCTCTCACTTCTATTTGTCACTCTTCTCCTATTGAGGGAAGATAGGTGCTACAGTGGAAATACTTACTAGCTGTGTAACCTTGGGCAAATTACTTAACTCTGATTGCCTTAGTTTCCTCATTTATAAAATGATCTGGAGAAGGAAATGGCATTATTTACAGTATCTTTGCCAAGAAAACCTCAAATGAGGTCACAAGGTAAGATATGAATAACGAACTATTGAATTTTAGATTCAGTTAATTTTATATCTGCAACGTCTGTCCAAAATACATGGATTAACATGTAATCTCGAATAAGATTTTGTGAATTTTGTTGCCTGTTTTATATTAATGACTTCAGAATATTGTGTACTCTGTAGTTAACTACTCTTCTTAGCTAAACAGAATTCTGGGCTTCTACAATTTGCTTTCTTTTCATGTAGTCCTCTCTGCCAAGGCAATTGAACCAGGCCTTAAGAGCCCTTACTTGGAAATAGTCATATCTCTAGATTTTCTCTTCCCTATTCTCTTCACTTTCCCATATTCCCCATCTGTCTATCGCTATAGAGAGTTTAATCCTTGGAACAGAGTTTACCCTGGGAAGCCATTACTGAATTAAAATTATTTTTTTTGTGACTTTATCATTCACTCCCTTCAATGGTTATCCCAAACCTTATCTTCTCCTCATCAAGCCACCAAAATTTTCTTCAACCCCCTCTTTCTCAAAAGATTTTCTGGACATCTAATTTCCTGAAGAGAAAAAAAAGAGAGAGATCATCATTTTTGAATTCTTTTTTTATCCTCTGCCCCACACCTCAAAATCATCTTTCTTTTTATTCCATCCCATTTTCCTTTACTTTTATCTGAGAAAAATTTGCTAAAGTTAATGACTCTGTCTACTTAATCGTATCACCTCCTCTTTCTTCTGGGCCCTTGTCCTATTAATGCAGTGGTTCCCAAACTTTTTTGGCCCCCTTTCCAGAAAAAATATTACTTAGAGCCCGCTGTCACATACTATTACTGTCCCCTTACAGTTATTCATTGCCCCTAAATGCACCTGTGGCCATCACTGCTCTCCTGGATCACTGCAGCACCCACCAGGGGGCAGTGGCACCCACTTTGGGAATCACTATATTAATGATTTCCATTCTTCATTCTTTCTTAAACTACTGGCTTTTCTCTTGATTTTTACAAATATACTCAAATCTACACTTTCCTTACAAAACCTTTCATTGATGTTGTTGTCATCTCATGCTATTATTTTGTATCTTCTCTCCCTTTTGCCACCAAATTAACAGAAAAAAAGTTTATCTCAGTTTCCACTTTTCCCCCATCATCTCTCAGTTCTTCATTGTCTGACTCTTAACCTAATCATATGACTGAAACTGCTTTCCTCAACAGTACTAGTGATCTCTGGATCAATTGATTTGATGATCATTTTTCAGTCTTCATCCTCCTTGACATATTTGTTGCTTTCCATACTTTTATATATCACTTCCACCTGGGCATTGCCTCTTTCTTTGACTTTCTGCAATTTCCTGTTTTTTTTCTCTGACAAGTCTGAGTACTCCTCCCTCTGCTTAGGAGGTTGGAAAGAATGACCTGTGATACAGAGGTGAAAGCTGGTCCAGAGCCCATGTGGATGGAATACTAGTAGTGGCGCTAGGTGGTAGCGACAAGAGTAGCAGCAACTACGGGAGCTCTAAAGCCAGAGATGGTAAAGGGACCTCAAAATGGCTTAGAAAGAGATTGCAGAGTACTCTTATATTATTAGACATGTTTTTTAAGTTTCCAAAAGTGTTAAATTATTGGGATTCATACAAAACACAATTATTGATATCTTACAACATTGCTAGCAATCTGTGATACTTATCAAGCTCTCTTCTGGGAGGGGGTGCTTCTTAGTTCCTAAATCATAAATGCTATCATTTTCCACCAATTATTCTCTTATAATAACTTAAGTCCAAAGAACAGGTAAAGGAAGGTATCATAGAGTGGCATTATTATTATTTTAAGGTTTTCTATAAAATATAAATTTCTTGATTTTGCTCTAAATAGTGATAATGCATGGAAAAGTTTGTTCTCAATTTAAATGAGAAGGAGTAATTAAAATACTTCTGACATGAAAGGAGCAGAACCAAGAGAACATTGTACACAGAAACTGATACACTATGGTACAATCTAACATAACGGACTTCTCTACTAGTGGCAATGCAAGAATCCAGAACAAGGCTGAGGGACTTAAGAGAAAGAAAAGTAGCCACATTCAGAAGAAGAACTGTGGGAGGAGAAACACAGAGGAAAAACAACTGCTTGAACACATGGGCTGATGGGGATATTATTAGAGATGAAGACACTAAACAATAACTCTTGTCCAAATATCAATAATATGGAATTAGGTCTTAATCAATGATACATGTAAAACTCAGTGGAATTGTGTGTCGCCTAAGGGGGGTTAGGGAGGTTTGGGGAGAGGGAAAGAACATGAAACATGTAACTATGGGAAAATATTCAATATAAAAATAAAAATATAAAAAAATAAATAAAATAACTCTGACGCACTTTCAAACTTAGCTAGTGGTTAAATAAGCTCTTAGAAAGGCACACTATTTCAGTTAGTTCAGTCTCCACTAAAATAGATTTGAATCTCTTCTTGTTATTGTTCCTTATGCAAATGTAAATTAAACTCTAGAATACAAAGATGTGTCATAGAGTTAGGATTCTGAGGAATTCAAGACACAGCTCTTCTGGGAGATTAACCTATATATTAGATTCTAGACCTGGCAGGATTCCATTCCGTGAATTCATCCTTCAGCAAGTTGCTTGCTATCCTTATATTATTGTACATCCACTTTTCTCATGTGACAGATGGGGGACTTATTACACCTGTCATCTTTTTTTTTTTTTTTACAGTTGTATGCTTTTGACTTTCTAGAAAGGAAGACCTCCAGTATTTTTCAAACCAAACCGAATTGTTTATTGAGCCATAAACAATTAAACCAATTCAAATGATCATAAAATACTTCCTGTCTTTGCATCCTGAAAATCACAGATTAATTGCCTGAAAACACCATTAATAAATGTTTGTTGAATTAAATTCTTTAGTTCAAGAATCTATAGTGCTGTCTATCAGTTCAAAGCCAAATGACCCTGTATAGTTAAGATTGACTCTTGGGGCAGCTGGGTAGCTCAGTGGAGTGAGAGTCAGGCCTAGAGATAGGAGGTCCTAGGTTCAAACCCGGCCTCAGCCACTTCCCCGCTGTGTGACCCTGGGCAAGTCACTTGACCCCCATTGCCCACCCTTACCAATCTTCCACCTATGAGACAATACACCGAAGTACAAGGGTTTAAAAATTAAAAAAAAAAAAAGATTGACTCTCATTTAACCTATATTAATCTTATCTCCCAGTGCTCTCCAAAACAAAACCTCTGTAATCTCATTTTGATGTGCTCTCCTAGACAAATCCCTCAACTTAACTGATAGTATCATCATAGCTTTTGTTCCCTGATCAGCATTCTCATTCATGCTTTTATATGCTTTAATAAGAGTATTCACAGCCAAATTCTTGCATAGTAGATTGATATTTGGCAGCAGAAGACCTCAGTTCAAATACTAGTTCTACCACTTCCTAATTATGTGACATTGAAAAAATCATTTCACCTCTGGCTCTGAATTTTTTCGTCTGTAAAATGAATGTTTGCATTAGATAATCTTTTGTTTTCTTCCTACTCATGGTCACATCATTCAATCCATTTCTTTTCATTTTTCAGGGCTGAATATATGCAACTTTCTTAGTAAGATCTTTTTTGATGACTTTGCCTCTTCTCTGAAGTTATTTAGCTCTTTTCTTAAATCTAGTGTGGGA
The DNA here is from genome assembly GCF_016433145.1 of Gracilinanus agilis. NCBI lineage: Eukaryota > Metazoa > Chordata > Mammalia > Didelphimorphia > Didelphidae > Gracilinanus > Gracilinanus agilis. The sequence continues at coordinate 483,015,808 of NC_058132.1, forward strand.
AGCCATTCGATGTATTAAAGCCATTGGAGAAATAGGGTCAAATTTAGGTCCTGTTATCTGGTTTCCCTACGTGACCAATCCAGACTGAGGCAGTCTTTGTGTTTGGTCCTGGTCACCTGAGCCCCGAAAGGCTCTGGTACCAGCAGGTAGGTTAATCCAAAATCAACTTGATCCCTCCAAGAGGCTATTAGGAGTCATTTAGAGAAACAGAGTCTGTAACAGATATTTTATCTTGATCCCATTACAAAATCATCAACAAGTAAAACTGTGTGTATGATTTTTCTGCACTGCATGTCAGGACAGACAGAATGGGCCATCTAAGATAAAAATCTGAGGCTCCTCTTTTGACTCAGTCTTTGATCCCCACCTTTATTAGACTTCTTATTGGAGAGCTTTGAAGTGGCAGACCAGCATCTGCTGAGTTAATGATTCCTTTCCTAACAAATGTTAATTAGATAAGAGTGCATATTCAGATTAGAACTGGCTCCTTTAGGATTTGACTGGTGAGCATCTCCCTAGGATATTTCCACTCCCTGAATTATCCCCTGCTGAACTGGGGTTTGGAATTTGACCATTTGTCTTTGCATCTGTATTCTTTAGACTTCAATGGATTATGTGTGATTTATTGCCCCTTACCAACTGTGACTCCTTTTTTGCTTGAGATCAGTATATAATAAACTTTCATGCCCGCAGAATTCGGGACAGCATGGGCTAACCATTAGTCTAGTTGTTCTCATTTTCTTTCTCCTGCCTTAACCATCCTATGCCACCACGCCACTCAGGACCCCAAAAAATCATATAGAGGCATGGCTCCCTATAATCTAGCACACAGCTTAGTACTTTATTATGTATTACTTTATCCTATAATTAATTATTTTACAGATATATCAGAATACTGAGCACCTTCAAGGCAGTGAACTCATGTTTTTCCTGCATCCCTTAAAGCTGTTTTAAGCATAGAACAGGTAGTCAATAAATATGATCAATTAGTAAATTAATCATAACTCTCCATAGTTCTTTCTGAAGAAGCAAGCTTAAATGCTGCATTCACCCAATAAGTGGAGTACTTACCACACATAGATGAGCAAACTGGGCAGCAGCTTAAGAATCTAAATATATTATAATTTCACTATAAATCATAAATGTGTGAATGTCAGATGCTGCTCCCAATAAGGTAGATGAATCTAGAAACTAATAGAAAAAACAATTGATTTTTTCAGATTCTGTGTCAAATAGCATTTTTTTTCTAGCATCCTAAACCCACTAAAATTATTATCTTAGTGAAATAGTCTTTGTATAATGTGTTTTAAAGAAAATTATTTCATAGGAACAATTGAATAATTTTGTTTTTAACAGTGCAAGTAGACATGATTTTAAATTATTAACAAAATTACTTGAAAGGGAGGTTAAATATATATTCAATACATTTTCTTACAGAAATTCATTCAACATTTTTTAAGCATCTAAGATATATTAGGCAATGAGGAAAATACAAATTTAGATGTGCTGCCATCTTAGTCCTCATACCACTGTGTTGCACATGGATTTAAATATTAAAAAACTTGGTTATTTCCCCAAGAATAACTATTAACAGATGCATGCATCTGCTAACAAAGAATGCATCTTTTACCTCTTCCTCAAGCAAAAGACCCAGACTTGAGTTTTGACTTTTTCTTTTAAGGGGAAGTGTGTCCACTTTCTGATTGGCTTGATAGTTCAACCTTTGGAGCTTCCCTGACAGTCTCTATTGGTAGACATTTAGAAAGAGTAGATGGACTTGAGAGATATCAACTTCTCCTTTATTACTTTCATCACAGGATAGATGAATATTTGCCTAAATAGGGAAACTGTCAAAATACCCTGTTTTCACCAGCCAGTAAGTGTGATTTATACCATCATACTTACAAATGGATCGAAGTTCACCATGGCCGATGAGTCCTGTCTTCAAATATCCTTAATTCTTGAAGAGTCTTAACAAAAGACAAAAGTTCCCAGTTCTGTTTCATAGCTTGGGGATTGGGAATATCCCTAACTTGAAAGCTAAGGAGCTTGGGGAAATGATTTCACATAGAAATATTACTAATGAGAGGACATTTAGGTGGATTTATAGCTAGGCCTAGAAACAGGAGGTCCTCAGTCCAAATTTGGCCTCAGACACTTCCCAGGTGTGCGGTTTTGGTAAAGTCACTTAACTCCCATAGCTTAACTCTTACTGCTTTTCTACCTGGGAACCAATCCACAATACTGACTTTAAGATAGAAGGTAAGAGTTTCAAAAAAGAATTTTCTTCAGGGAATAGGAGTCAATGTCAACTATCAATAAAATGTTTACTATGTTCCAGGTACTATGTTAGGCATTGGATATAACATAAACAAAGAAAAAACTAAAACACAAAATATTAGCTCAGAATTGTGTAAAAAAATGTATGAAATACCATGTTAGGTCCAATGGAAAGTTATTATCAGTTGGAGGAGGTATAAGGGAAAGTTTCACAGAAAACTATGAATATATAAGTTTTATAAAACTTATATACTCATAGTGTATATATGAATCATACTGAGTTTGCAGCCTACTGAAACTTTCTAAAATTTTTTTCATATGACCTGTTGGTTAACTATACCTCTCCCATCCCATGTTTACAAGTAGATATTGATTTCCTATCCTTAATTATAGGCCTTTGAATGTATCTCTATGAAACTCCAGTTTCCTATGACAACTATTCTTTGGGTCTTATTACCTACCTTGTGCCTAAGTCCAAGAGTTCTATATTCTAGATTATATCACTTTATCTTTTCTTCAAGAATACTGAGAGAGGATTTTCTGATACTTTGGGCTGTCTGTGCCTCTGTTCGTCTCCATTTATATGGATAATTGAGAGTTGACTGCATAAGAATAAATTATTATTTTAAAAAAGTCACAGAAAAATACATTATTAGAGTCATGATCACAGTTTTTACTCTATTCCCATCATTTTACAGGTAAGGAGATTGAATCCAAAAGAGATGAAATAACTGAAATTTAATTGAACAAGCATTGACTCCTGAATTGAAGACACTCTGCAAGGTGCTACTGAAATAATGAAAAAATTGAATCATTGACAATAAGTTTATAATGTATTTTCTTAAGTTTATGGAGAAAAGTAATGGAGAAAATACATTATAACTTAGATCTCTTATTCTGAGTCTTATGCTTTTGATTTATTTTGTCCTTTGGTATTTTTAAAGAATATTTTTAGAGTTAAAAGTCATATAAAAGCCAGCACAACTTGGCAGGCTAAGTAGAAAAGTAAATGGTTAGGGTTATATGTTGCCTGTTTTAGTGTTATTTCTTTTAGATACAATTGTGAAAAAAGAGGATGTTTCCTGCTTCATGTGATGGCAGGAATGGCAGAAATGAAAAGGTATAATCTTCAATTGTTTTTGTACAAGAAAAGACAATGCATTGGACATCTACATTTCTTTATTTATTCAGGACTCTGGCAATAGAGGACCATGCTTAGCTTTGATGAAATTCAGTGGAGAATTCTTTTCATGTGAGGATTGCTTGAAAGAATGGAGACTGTTTAGTCTGGAGGAGAGAAGAACTGATACTACATTGTCTCCAAGCATCTGAAGGGCCGACATGTCAGAGGGCTTCAAATTGTTTTGCTTAGGTTTAGAAGATAGAACAATGGATGGTAATTGAAGAGAAACAAATTTAGGCTCAACATAAGTAAAATCTCTGATAGAGAGCTGCCCACAATGGGAATGAGGTATCTTGGGAAGCAGAGATTTCTCCCTCATTAAATAACAGAAACTTTCAGCAAAGTCCATGCCATGATTATTGTCTGGTGTGTTTTACAAGGCAGGATTCTTACTCAGGTATGGTTGAGTATAGATTACCTTTGAAGATCCTTTTAACCTTGTGGTTCAGGGTTTCTGCCTGTGTTCTAATTACATATTCTAATTGATGGCTATGAGGATGTCAAAGTAGAGAGTGTGGCCCATAGAAGGATGAAGGGCTTAATAGAATACAGAAAATGCCTTCATAAAAGACCAGCATAACAAGTTCATAAACTTGGATGAGTAAATTTATTGTAGAAATTTATATTTAATAAGTTCATGTTATATCCTCATTATTATTATTAATTTTATCTGGAGCTATGATTTTAAAAGTATAAGGAAGATACTGAAAAAGAGATTTCCTCACTTCTCAAAATTATGAGAGAAACAGAACTAAAACAGAGAATGAACAACCCCAACCATATAACTTAGCCTGCCAGTGTAAACTTCCCTTGTGTATAATAGTGTCAGAGTTGGCTGGGAAATGTAGATATTAAGCAGCTTGTTCATAGTCACACTGACAGTGTATATGAGAGGTAAAACTTGAGCTCAAGCCTTCTCAACTCAACCTTCTTTAATTTTGCCTCACTGCTTCCCTGGGACACTAATATATGATAAGAATTTGGATTAAGCAAAGATGAGAAGAGTGGACTTTTAAAAGACAATTATGGGTACTTTTAGCAGTAATGAGTAGTTATCATTTCTCATCAGTTTCCACTCTAGACAAAATACACCTATGTTTTAATTGAAAACTGTCCCCACCAAAGGAGATCACAGCATGGCAATTAGGAATCATTTGGACCCAGATATTTATACTGAATTCAGCACTCTATCTACTATGCAACATTGATTCTTTGCAGGGAACATGTTAACTCTGGGGAAGAAGACAAATATCAGGGATTATAGGAAAAATGCCAAATGTGGTTCCATATTTTAATTTTCTAAAAACAGTATTTCCGAGCTATTCTTAATTAAGAATAATGCTATGTAGTCACAGTAACCCTGTAAATTGATTATTCTATTTAGTACTAAATTCAGCACACATTTGAATATCAAAACTAGAAGAGCTGCTGTGCTCCTGGAACAGAGTCTTTTCTCTGTTAGGTAAAGTCTGTCTTCCAACTTGGATAATTTGGCTTCCCAGAAAGTAGTTCTATCTCCTATTGAGGAGAAAATGTCTTTTATTTGTCACACCACCTTTCCAAGCATAACCAATAATAATTATATAACTAACATAAAAAGTCAGATAGGAAACAAAAACAAAAGTTATTCACTATATGTAGGTCACATACACAAAACCCAGTCTTGAAGAGTTGCTGTATTTTTCATTTCTGATAAGAAGAAAATGTGTTCAAGAGTGGAAAAAAAACTTCTTGAAGAAAAAGAATGGCCATATCTGGACACTTCAGTTACATTTTTTTGGCATCATGTAATTGGAAAGAAATTATAATAGATTTAATTGAATTTTCCTCACAATAATCAACCTGTCTGATTGAACTGTTTAGGTAAAAGTATTTCTCAGTCATTTCTCTACATAGCAAGTTATAAGTTGTCCATAGTCAAGTATTATATTTGTGTGTGTGTGTGCATGTGTGTGCATGTATGTTTTTGTGTTGCTGCAGCTTTAAAATACTTAGTTATGGAGTTAGACTCCTTGAGCTGAGATAAATGGAGTGTGAGAATGATTTATAGAAGGATGATACAAAGAGAGATTATGAGTATCTGAATGGAATAGTGAATAGTATATTAAACTCAGAGTCAGGAAGGCCTGAGTGCAAATTTTATGCCAGACACTTACAAGCTATATGACCCTGGGAAAGTTATTAATCTCTTTTAAAATACTTTTTAAAGGTTTTTTCTCCAGATTAAATGCCAATACAATTTTCAATAATTGTTTTCTGACATTTTGCTATCCATGTTCTCTCCGTCCCCCCTATATCCTGCCTTCCCCACAACCATATGAAATATAATATGAGTTGCAGCTGTATTATTATACAATAAAGAATTTCATGTTCATCATGTTGTGAAAGAAAACACATAATACTAAAGAAAAATTCTTGAAGGAAATAAAGTGAAGAATGGCATGATGCAATTGGCATTCAGATTTCATAATTTCCTTCTATATTAGTTGATAGCATTTTTCATCAAGAGACCTTTGGAATTGTAAAGATAGGATTAACTCTCTCCTTGCCTATTTTTAGCTAATTAAGTCAAGAACTTAAAGTACCCCCACTTGACACTAAGTAAGAGAGTTCACAAGTAACTTGCTAGAGTGGACAACAACTCTAGAGGCCACTGCCATGCCCCTGGGCAGTGCTAGGCAAATTGAAAGACTGCAATTGGTTCCCATAAAGTGGGGAAGGGGCAGGAAGTGATGTGGAAAAAGGACTATAAGAAATCCTAAACTTCCTGTCCAAGGGACTTCTCCTTTGAACTTCTTCTCCTTTGGAGTTCATCTTTGGATACTGCATCAGTGAAGGAGAAGACTCTTTCCCTGGATTCTGCATTGGCTTGCTGGGTTAGTAGCTGGCCTTCCTTTCCTGGCTTTTGGAAAGACTGATTCCAGAGAAGCCTTCCTTTCCTGGAGGAGGCTGTGTTGGGGGAACCCTTGCTGAAGACACCACCAAGACTCCTAGCTTAAGAGACTACCACGACTCTACATGGAGACTGGGACTTGAGAGCTCTTGCTGGGTGGTGAGCTGGACTTCTTCGGAGAGAAATTATAGGGTATCTAGCTAGGCAATACTTTCTACTTCCTTCCCACATTTCTCTCTTTTATGATATCTCTATTATACTAAATTATTAAGAACAGCTAAGGTACATGTGACTTAAGAGTTAATTTTTTAAAATGGCTACTGCAATATTACCATATTTATTTATTTATTTGTTTTTTAAACCCTTACCTTCTGTCTTGGAGCCAATACTGTGTATTGGCTCCAAGGCAGAAGAGTGGTAAGGGTAGGTAATGGGGGTCAAGTGACTTGCCCAGGTTCACAAAGCTGGTAAGTGTCTGATGTAATATTTGAACCTAGGACCTCCCGTCTCTAGGCCTGGCTATCTATCCACTGAGCTACCCAGCTGCCCCCCACAATTACTTCAGAACTTTCATATTTAGCATAAAACCTAAATTTTAAATTCTTATAGAATTTTCTTGGATCTTTTCAATTGCTGTTAATAGTTGTCACTCACAGCTAATTATCGTACTTCTTGCTATTATTGTGTGCAACATTCTCCTAGTTCTGCTCACTTCATTTTGCATTCTTTCATATTAGCATTTCAGGTTAATTTTTTTTTGGTGAATATCTTGTTCATCATTTCTTAAGGTTTAATTGTATTCCCTTACAATCATATACCACAACTTAGTCATTCCCCAATTTACAGATATCCTTTCAGTTTCCAAATCTTTGTGATCACAAAGTTAGTTGCTATAAATATTTTTGTACTAGTATATCCTTTCTCCCTATCTTTGATCTCTTTGGAATATAGACCTAATAGTGATATTACTGGGTGATCAAAGCGTTTAAACAGTTTTATGAGCTTTTGAATATGGTTTCAAACTGCTCTTGAGAATGGTTATATCAGTTTACAGTTTCAACATTGGTAACCCATTTTTCCCATATTCTCTCCAACATTTGTTATTTTACTTTTATTTTTATCACATTATCCAATTGGATAGATGTGAGTTGGTAGCTCAGAGTTGTTTTAATTTTTGCTTCTCTAATTAATAGTGATTTATAACATTTTTAATATGACTAAGGATAGTTTTAATTTCTTCATCTGAGAATTGCCTATTCATATCCTTGAACATTTGTCAATTGAGAAATGCTCAGTATTCTTATAAATTTCATTTAGGTCTCTATATATTTGAGAAATGAGATTTTTGTCAAAGACCCTTGTTATAAAAATTTCCCCAAGTTAGTGGTTTCCTTTCTAATCTTGGTTGCATGGATTCCAGGTCCAGTGATCTATAGGTTTGGGACATCTTATTGATCACTTAGACCAGTGATGGAAAACCTTTTAGAGATGAAATGTTAGGCCCTGCCTCCACCCCCTCGTCCAGACTGAGTGTCATATATAATGTGCAAACCTCTTTTGATTTTAAGTAGTAAAAGATATTTAATTTACCTTTCATAATGTTTACTTTGTCTTGTTTGGTCATAAATTCATTTCTTATCTATAGGTCTGACAGTGGTGCTTTTTCGTGTTCCCCTTATTTGTTTATGGTATCCTCCTTTATTTCTAAATCATGTAATCCATTTTGACTTATCTTGTCATATGGTATGAATGTTGCTTTATGCCTGTTTTCTGCCATAGTTTTCCTGTGTTTTTTCAGTAATTTTTTCAAATAGTGATTCTTTCAAAAGTATGGATTTGGTATTTGTCAAATATTAGGTTACTATGGTAATTTACCACTGCAGGTTGAGTGTCTAATTTATTTCTTTGATCCATTTCTCTATTTTTAATTAAATTTTTAATTTTAATAACAAATTTCCACATAACTTTTTTGAAGTTATGTGATTCAAATTGTTTCCTTCCACTTATGAGAAAGAATGCCATCCACATTGAGAGAAAGAACTATGGGAGTAGAAGTGCAGAAGAAAAGTATATGATTTATCACGTTTTATGGGTATGTGTTTTGGGGTTTTAGTTTTAAAAGATTATTCTATTACAAAAATGAATAATATGGAAATAGGTATCAAGTGATAACACATGTATAGCTCAGTGCAATTGCTTATCAGATCCAGGAGGGAGGAGGAAAGAGGGAAGGCAAAAAAAAAATGAATCATGTAACCATGGAAAAATATTTTAAAATAAAAAAACCAAACATAAAACAACAACAACAACAACAAACTGTCTCCCTTATTTCTTCCCTCGCCACTCCTGGAAGCTGGCAAGTCAATCTGGGTAAAACATGTATTATCACATAAAACATTTCCATATTATTCATTTTTGTAAATGAATAAGCTTATAAAACCAAAATCCCAAATCATATACCCAAACAAACAAGTGATAAATCATATGCTTTCATCTGCATTCCTACTCCAATAGTTTTTTCTCTGAAGGTGGGTAACATTCTTTTTTATAAGTCCCTCAGAATTGTTCTGGATCATTGTATTGCTATTAGTATATAATTAAATCTTATTTCATTATTCCACAATATTATTGATATACAATGTTTTCCTGGTTTTGCTTAATTCATTCTGCATGTGTTCATGTAAGTCTTTCCAGATCTTTCTGTAATTATCCTATTCATCATTCCTTATAGCACAAATAGTATTCCATTACCACCATATACCACAATTTATTCAGTCATTCCCTGACTGGGGGATATCTCTTTAATTTCCAATTTTTTCCCACCACAAAAAGGAAAGCTATAAATATTTTTATACAAGCAGGTCTTTTCCCAATTTTTAAAAAATCTCTCTTGGGTAAAGACATAGAAGTAGAATTATTTGATCAAAGGGTATGCATTATTTTATAGCTTTTGGGCATAATTCCAAATTGCTCTCTGGAATAGTTGGATCAATTCACAACTCCATCAGCAATGCATTAGTGTCACAATTTTGCCACATCCCCTCCATCATTTATTATTTTCCTTTCCTGTCATATTGACTAATCTGATAGGTGTGAGGTGGTACCTCAGAGTTGTTTTCATTTGCATTTCTCTATTCAAGAGAGATTTAGAACTTTTTTTTCATATAATTACTGAAAGCTTTGATTTCTTCATCTGAAATCTGCCAAATTATATCTTTTGCCCTTTTGTCAATTGGGGAATGACTTGGATTCTTTTAAATTTTACTTACTTCTTTATATATTTGAGAAATTATACCTTTATCAGAAATATTTGTTATAAAATTTTCCCAGTTTATTTGTTTTGCACAAAATTTTTGAAATTTTATATAATCAAAATTATTCATCTGCCAGTATGTTTCTAAGGCAACTCTTTCAAAGTTTCATTGTATTGTGTCCTATTCATTGTATTCATCAGATTAGGAATAAAGTCCCACATCCTAAAGAACATTTCAGGGGGCTGCATCTAGTGGGCAGTAGTTTGCCCATCACTGGTCTAGAGTGATTTTAAATATTTCTTTTTTAAACTCTTCCTGCTGGGCTTTGTTCTAAATATCCAGAAATGCTGATGACTTATGTGGGTTTATTTTGGAACCTGCAACTTTGCTAAAGTTATTAATTATTTCAGCTAGTTTTCAGTTGATTTTCTAGGGTTCTCGAAGCATATCATCATGTTGTCCACAAAGAGTGATAGTTTAGTTTCTTCATTGCCTAGTGTAATTCCTTCAATGTGGGAGGCCAATAAGAGCAACAGAGTCTCAAATAGATGAAAATCTGAGACTTATCTTTTGACACCTTTTATGATTCACACCTTTTCTTATTGAAAAGCACTATAGCCTTCTAGGAAAACTTTAAGTTCTTAGTAAAATAGCACTTAATGAGTTAACAGCCTTTTTTCACTCAGCAGAGTAAAGCTGCAGCTATGGGTATATCTCTCTAACTGCTCCAGGCTTCCCAAGGTCATGGAGTGCAAGCTCAGGCAAAATAACTTTTAGATGAAATGAGACTCATTTTTAACCTTGAGACTTTTTCTCATCTGACATTATCTTCATAAGGAAATTCTTTGTAAAACTATAACTTTATTGTGCTTTGATATGACATAATTTGTGTTTCTGCACAAATGCAAAGTTTCAGGGGGGTTCTTTTGTGTGAAATGAGTTTTGAAGTATATATAATCAACTCCATGCTGCAAGGAAGAAGCAGCTATGAGCTAACAGAAAGATCTCTCATGTCCCATTAACTCCTTATCAACTAAACTGTCCTTATCAGATTATCTGGAGATGATAGATCTTGAGACTTCAATTTATTTTTCTTTTCTAATTACTAAAGCTAGCATTTCTAGAACAATATTAAATAATAGTTGTGATAGTGGGCATACTTGCTTCACTCCTGATCTTATTGGAAAGGTTTTTAACTTATCCTCATTGCAGATGATACTTGCTCATGGTTTTTAATGAATATTACTTTTTATTTTAAGGAAATGACCTTTTATTCTTATGCTTTCTAGTGTTTTAAATAGGAATGGGTGTTATATTTTGTCAAAGGCTTTTTCTGCATCTATTGAAATAATCATGTGATTTCTGTTATTTTGATTATTGATACATTCAATTATACTGATAGCTATTCTAATATTAAAACAGGTCTTCATTTCTGGCGTAAATCTCACTTGGTCATAGTGAATAATCCTTGTGATGTATTGCTATAATCTCTGTGCTAGTATTTTATTTAAGATTTTTGCATCAGGCTTCATTAAGGAAATGTTCTATAATTTTCTTTCTCTGTTTTTGGTCTTCCCGGCTTAAGTCCCAGCACCATATTTGTGTCAAGAAAAGAATTTGGTAAGACTCCTTTACTTATTTTGTCAAATAGTTTATATAGAATTGGGATTAATTTTTCTTTAAATGTTTGATAGAATTCATTTCTGAATCCATCTGGCCCTGGGGATTTTTCTTAGGGAATTCATTGATATCTTGTTAATTTCTTTTTTCTGAGATAGTGTTATTTAAATATTCTATTTCCCCTTTTCTTAATCCAGGCAATTTATGTTTTTGTAAATATTCATCCATTTCCCCTAGATTATGAGATTTATTGTCATATAATTGGACAAAATAGTGCCTTATGATTGCTTTAATTTCCTCTTCATTGGAGGTGAAATCACCCTTTTCATTTTTGATCCTGGTAATTTGATTTTCTTCTTTCCTTTTTAAAATCAAATTAGCCAAATTTCTATCTATTTTTTTCATAGCATTACTCTAGTTCTTAACAAGTATTGGATTTTTTGATGGTTGTTGCTTTATAGTATATTTTGAGATAAGATAGAGTTAGGCCAATTCTTTAATTTTTTTATGATTTCCCTTGATATTCTTGGTCTTTTGGATTTCCAGATGAATTTTACTATTTTTTTCTAGCTCTATGAAATAATTTTGTGTAGTTTGGTATGGCACCAAAGAGGTAAATTAATTTAGGCCTTGATGTTGATATACATTTTATTTGGTGAAATATACCTGCTTTTTTAATGTTCTGTCTTTTTGTCCTACAGCTTAATGGAATGTCTCAGATTGACCTGAAATAGGTAGCCCTAACTATCAGTGTCTGGCACATAGTAGGTACTTACTAAATGCATGTGGACTAACTGAATAATTGTAGTTACTTCAGAAATAGGTCCATAGAAACATAGATTTATATCTGCAATGGATTTTGGAGAACATTTAACATATGAGGAAACTGAGCTGTGTGCTATGCTTTTCTGTCTACCTCCATGTGAATCTGACAGTCACCTTAGCTGCATGGGAATTCTGCATATAAACAGCCCCTAAGGGGTGAAAAGAAAATGGTAAAATGAATAGTAACTTTGTAAGAATTCTGATAATTATTGTTGAGATGGGAATCGGGTTTAATCAAGGATATGTATCATTGTTTCATTAAAACTCAAGGAAGTAAAACATGTTTTGTTCATTTTAATAAATCAACTGCATTACTTTTCCTTTAATTTAGCAATTTTAAGAGTAGAATTTTGGGGAGATATTGGGGATGTTGGGATAACACATTCATTAAGAACTGATTAAAACTAGTTGTCCTCCCAGCTTTTCTGTCTGATTTACTACTAATCCATTGTTATTCTGGTGTGCCTTTCATGTATATAGTCTCATTTAAAGAGTCAGACTAATGCAGAAGTAATTGCTCAGGTCAGACAGCTAATGAGAGGTATTGCCAGACTCACTGTCCCAACAAGAATGCTTTGTGCATATGAAGTGAGAATTAAAATGGTCTTTCCCTTTAGAAATAAGACTGGGTTGGCTGGTCAGAGAAAAGATGACTGTGTCTCTACTTTCTCAAAAAGAGAGTAAATATAGAGAAAGTTGATTGTACCCATTTGTTGGTGGCTAGTCAGCTATAGCTATATAAGCACTGGTTCTGATGAAACTGACAGACTACCTGACTGATTAGACTTTCACAGGCTTCTGTGTGGCCGTTTTTTAGAGAATGCTCTGTTCAATTATTTCAAATACTAAAATGATCTCAATGATTAGCAAACAGGAAAGTACTGACACCCTCACCCATCTACGTAAAGTTTGATTTTTAATGAAAATGGAAGTGAGAAATTGTAATCATTTCAAACTTTCATCAAAATTCCTAATAATTTTTTTGGTTTATATGTTTCTCGATTAAATCAAGATAGATCTCTGCCTACACCTTACCCTTCTAATAATGCTATTATACACATAACTTTCCTCCAATCCTTAAAGCTCATAAAATGTTATTGAATATGCAGTAGGATAGAGACTAGAACTTGTGATTTTACTGATATAGGGAACTCCTGGATAAGGACACTCCTTCTACCAATGCAGGTTGTAAACTTTTGTGCAACATTTAGTCTTTATTTTTGCTTATGATACAGAAGTTAACTTACCTGCCCAGAGTCACATAGCTGCTTCAAGTCAGAAGTGTGCAATATAAAGAAGATATATTGGATATTTATTATTTTAATCTCCACAGTGCCAGAAAGAGGAGTTAGGAAGCAGTATGACCAGAATACAGATCCCAAATCTAGCTTGTACAGTTCCAAAGTTATTAGGATACCAGAGAGAATTTTAAAAGTCTAGCTAGCCAGAAATATTGAGGTTTCTAGATTGTTCAGTGGATGAAGCAATGGACCAGTAATCAGGAAAACCTGTGTTCCATTTGGGCCTCAGACACTTAATAAAAAGTCAGTTAATCTCTGTTTGCCTAAATCCACAGGAAAAGAATATGACAAACCCCTTTAGGATCTTTGCCAAGAAAACCCCACGACAGTATGATCTATGGGGTTTTGAAGAAAGCAGATACAACTGGCATGATTCAACAATAATAGAAAAATCTATTGTGACTTCCAAGACACTCCTTTATCTAACAAATATACTGACCAAGATATGGTTAGGGTTATAAATAGATTTAAGGTTAAGGTTATTGGGGTGTTTTTGCACCTTGGCTAAGATGAACATATATTTGACATGACTTCACATATATAATTAATATAATATTGTTTGCTTTCTCAATGCTTGGTGAAAGTTAGGAAAGAGGGGGTGTTTAAAACTTGTTTTTTTAAATGAATACAAACATTAAATTTTTCTAACAGAATAATGTGATGAAATCAAGGATTTGGCATGTGTACTGTGCCATGTACAGTACAAAAAGACATGGACTAGAGAAGAAACAGGCTTGACAGAATGAGGACTAAAAATCAAACTGTGGCCATTTTTCCTCCTAGCATTTATTTAAAAGATACAGATTTCATGTAACTGACATCCATATTGTTTTATTCCCAGCCTTGAGAGTTGGTGAAGCAGTAGAAGGGGAGGTAACAAAGAATAAATCATAGGAAATACAAGAAAATTTCTGGAACTCCAAAATATCTGAATAGAAGACTACTTCACAACTAGGTAAATTAATAGAGCATTCTCAAAAGAGAAGAAGGAAGATGGGTAAAATCTCAAATAAAAAATCAATAATACTAATCAGATACTATGATTTGTTAAAAAAAAACACAATATGACCCAATGAAAGGAAAAGTGTTGTGAACTAACCAGGACTTATGGAATAACAGTAAGAATTTCCAGAATGGTCCAAAAGGAAAAAAAAGAAATAAATTTGAAACTAGAACTCTCAATTCAGAATTACTTAAAAACAAACATAATACTGGGAATAGAAGATGACTACATGATGGACAATCTCTCCAAAAAAGAGAAGCTTTTGAGAAAAATAATGGTATATTAAGGATGCCATTATAATGAAGTGGAGAAAAATTTGACAGAAAAGAATGTAAGGCAAACAATATTAAAAGAACACATGAATTCTATACAAGCTAAAATGATAGACTCTTAAGAGTCTATGTAAGAAATAATGTAAGGATCATAGATCTTCTGGCAAAGCATAATTATTTACTTAAAAATCTGAATACCATTATGCCAGAAATATTATTTTTAAAATTGCTAACAGAGCTTCCATGAGCAATATAGGATCAATAAATGTGATGATCCAAATAATTCTTTACCTCCCTTTCAATTATTAGTCCAGTTCATTATACATGTGCAGGAGAGATGCCTCTTCATGATATACATCCTGAAAGACTAACTCAATGTAGTGTCAATCTAATTGTATTCCATAATCTGGACAATTGAGATTCTCCAATCACTAAGCTTTCTTTTCAATTGCTATTGTTAACTTGGAAAAAAACAGAACTACTATAGTCAGAAAAACCCAAGTCTTTAATCAGGATAGGGATAGATCCAATATTCGGTCACCACACAGAGCCTTGCACCAAGATCTACACAGGGACTACACCCTGGGAACTCTGGGAATGTATCCCTGGGAGAAGACATCAAGCTAGATGCCAAGTCCAAAGAGGAACAGAACTTGGGGGTCTTTTATACCCTCTGGAGAACTTGGTATGGCAAGCCTTCATAGACAAACTATAAGCAGGCTGCAAAGAGGTCTGCAGTCAAGCCCAGGGGTATTGGGGAGTGGTCAACTATAACAATTACAAAAGAAAGGGTCACACTAAGAGCTGGGCTTCCAGAGAGAGGACTTTAATGCAATAAGAGAAGCTTCTAAAATAAATAAAAGTCTTGACATTTTGACTATGTCCACAGATCCCACCCACACTAGGATCCTCAAACAGTTTAAAGTCTATAGTTCAACCTAAATCAGATGTGCCTGGTACTGGGGTTTCTCAAAGGGCAGGGGTAAAATTGAGGTGTTCAGATTTCACTTTGACACTATTTTACAGTGGATTTTTTTTACATTTCATATAGACAATCTACTCACCAAGAAACAAATCAGGCAATTTTAGTAACTGTGAGCTATGTCTGGCCGTAGGTTATCCCAGGATTAAATACTAGTATTTAATCACCCAAGGATTCATATTAAGTAATGATAATGACAATAATAATAATTAGCATTCACATATTGCTTTAAGGATTTCAAAGAATTTTACAAATATAATGTCATTTTATCCTCACGACTCTGTGAAATGGATGCTATTATCATCCTCATTTTTAAGGATGTGGAAACAGAGGCTGAGTGACTTATCAAGGATGATGCAGGTAGTAAGTGTCTGAGGTAGGATTCAAACCTATATCTTGGTTCCAAATGAAGCTCATTAACTCGTTGCACTACCCAGTTAAAAACTGGCTATACATAACCAGTTTCATAAATATTTCATTGTTTAAACTTCCCATAGCAACATTCACAATAAGAGACATTGTAATTATTATATTTCTTCTGTGAGCAATGGCATTTGTATACCTTTATTTTCAAAAAGGTACTTGACTCTTATTATTCTTATTTCTTATACAATTATTTTACTCCTGTGCTAATTGCAACTTAAAAGAGCATTGAAGTTTATTTTTCCAAGAGGAAACATGGATAAATTCAATGTTAAAGATAGGTGAATATAACCATCCATATAAAGCAAATTTTATTTTTGATTGTTGTAATCTATTCTCAAATTATATTAACTGTATGATTGCCCTGTGTGTATTATATCGCACTCTTTTTTTATGGAAAGCAGTCTCCTTGCTAGTTTTATCTTCTGCAGACATGTAAACATTAGTAATCATAATATCCATAAAGGAAGAGGCAATGATAACAGTAACTCACACTGAAGTATCATTTTCCAGTTATTTTCCTTTTTGATTCAATGAATTAAGACAAAGTAAGTTCAAGGAACATAGTTGTTATGTACCAAAAAGGGGTTGAATAAATACTCATTAAATGATTGAATGAAGAAAAGATGTCAATAATCAGAGAATAATAGAACTTTGAATTTAAAATTATCTAATTCAAATCACAGTTTATAAATGAAGTAGCTGAGATCCAGAAGTGACAGGGTCATAGACACAGAGCTTGAAGGCAATTTAGATGCCAAGTATATTATATTCCCCTCACCCATCCATTTTGTAGATTAGGAAACTTTTTTACAAGGTTAATTGACTTACCTTTGGTCTTTCAACTAGGAAGGATGTAAGGCAGGATTTGGACCCAGGTTTTCTTAACTCCAATGCCTTTACAGAACTGATCAATCTAAAGGCACCTCACTGCTTTGAATTTTATCTGGGTACACACCAGGCTAATTTAAGAAAGAAGTTTTAAAAAAGCCTCAAAATTCTAAGTATGCAACATATTGCCAAATCACCCCCACTGAGAGATGACCATTTAAAACACTTCAGAACGCATTCTGCCTTTAAATGAAAATTGTTAAAATTAAGAACTAATTAAGAGAAGTGGCAAGAGTGATGATTATTTTTGGATAGAATCAGTTTAATCTAGACTTTGGCTTTCTGATGGTGTATAGAAGGTAATTACACTCGGAATATGAAATGATGTAAAGTCAAAAGTCTGGACAAGCTCTTAAATTCTTTAAAATTGTTTTCTTCCTTCTTCAACTTAAACTTCATTGCTCACCAAAATAGTTGTGATTGGAATCATTTCTTAATTATATAGTGTTTCAAGCATTTTTAAGGGAATTCCAATAATGTAGATAAATAAGAATGTGACAAAGCATAACTGTGTCATTTATGCACCTACACATACATGTATTTTATAAACACATATTTTGTGCAAACATAATCGATGGAAACATTATAGCCAATATTTCTACAATAAATGCTAATATAAGACAAATTAATTAAAGAGATTTAATGAAAGATATTAAAATAGGGTTTGTGTTGTGCTTGACTCTGAAAAATATCTACTTTTCTAAAGTATTTCTCTGAGACGAGTAGAAAACTGCAGTACCTCTCTGTTCCTGAAGATCAGATTTTCAAAGAGTGAGAATTATATGTCTTTTGTGTATGCCTTTTTTTGGTTATGTTAAATATATCATTTTGTGTGGCTTTATTTCTTGCAAGTTAGCATAAAGACCCCTGGGCATTAGTGAGGGAGAGAGAGATGGAGAGAAAGAGGGAGAGAGAGGGAGGGAGTGAGGGAGATTTGGACATCTGGAAGGAGAAATTCCTCAGAGTCTCTACTACAGCAAGCTAGTAAAAGAGACATGCTCTACATGCTGGTTTCTTCATTTAGGTACCTCTTCTTGATGTGACTCTCAAACTATATGACATTTTTTTTCAAAACATTGAAACCATAAGACCAGGATCTCTCTTCTCTCTCAAGCTCTCACCAAATCTAATCTTTAACATAGAAGTGCAGTAAATCTGTACTGATGAGGAAAATCTATATAAGTTATCATAAACATATAGCCATATTACATATTTTGGTTACCTAAAGACAAAGGAGCAAAAACGATTCTAAAATTCATCATATGATGGGACAGCTAGATGGCTAAGTAGATAGAGAGCCAAACCTGGAGACAAGTAGTCCTGGCTTCAAATCTGACCTCAGATACTTCTTAATTGCATGACCCAAGGCAAGGCACTTCACCCCAGTTGCCTAGCTCTTGCCACTCTTCTGTCTTGGGACCAATATTTAACATTGATTCTATGGCATAAGGTAAGGGTTTGAAAAGATTAAAATTTTTAAAAAGAGGATCATAAGATTTATAACTGGAAAAATCCATAGAAACCACATATTCTAAAACAATCATTTCATACACGAGGTTGCTGATTCTGAAGTAGTCGAAGTGACCCACTTGTCTAATAATATTAAAAAACAATAAGGGATCGGATCCAAGTCAAAATTTCTGATTCCTAATTTAGTGTCTAGATCTCTTATCTTGAAGGAGCTTACATATCAATAGCAAAGATTTGTTTTGGCATCTGAGTTCAATGACTATAGATTAATTCATTCAAAAAAGTGTCAGAAAAAAACCCAAAACAAAACTCCTTTTCAGTGGCAGTGAAAAGGATCCAAATCATATCTGTTTATTTCAAATTCTGCAATTTAAATGAGTTTTTTTTATTAAAGACTCATTTGGAGAATGATGATCCTGCTCCTTTGTACCCAAGTGCTCCAAAATGGGAATGCAATTTTATATCATGGTGGTTGTCTGAACTTTTTCTTTCTCAATTTTATAATGAAAGCACAGATGGGAATCATAGCAGGAGACATTAAGCCAAAGAATAATTTATTGCAAAGCCTGTTCTGCCAAGATATGGCTATATGTGTTTGATAAAGTGTCATATTTACAGATAGGGTACATCATTTGCTATTTCAGATTGTATATAGCATGTCCTGTTTATCATTAGCCATTCCTTTCAAGCCACAGTGACCTATTTGCCTCTTCCCATATTTTTTAATAGAGAAAATAGAATCCATTCACCTCATTATAAAAGTCTAAAATGAACCTGCACTTCCACACTTTTTAGTTGCTTGGAAGGCTATGAATACACAAGGCATTCAAGTATCACACAGTGCATTCTAAATAGAGGAGCTATATTAATATTTTTAAAGGCAGCACAGAATGTGGAAGATGCAATCTAAAAGATTCTTTTGTAGAGGATTTAGCTAAATTCCTTTATTGTTTTAAACCAAGTTTTCTTTTAATGGAAACAGTTATGAATTCACTATTTTTCCAATGTTTGCCAATAACTATACAAGATCTTTGTATTATGATTCTGGCATTCAGCAAGTTACAAAAAACAAAAGCCAGAAATTTCTAAAAAAGAAAGCAAACCATGAGTAATATCTCTATTCTGGTTTGAGGAGCAGCAATGTTTTGGGTTCATGATTTAGAAAAAAAAATAAATCCCTAGAAAAATGAATAAAGAGATGCTTTGATTGACAATTCTATGCATACTTTAATGAAATGGCAATCAAGAAACGTTCTCCTAATTACTATAAGGATACCATCTGTTCTGCAACTCAGTTCTTCACATATTCTCAGCTTCAACAAGGAGGGAAGTAGACACCATAGGTCTCCAGAATATAAACCACTGATGATGGCCCACACGTCTAGTAGGGAAACAAAGTATCCTCATGAACAGAATTATGAAGTCCTCACCCAAAGGCAGAACAGTGAGCTATTTGACTTCCATTACTTTATGCTCATTCATTGCACTATAAAATCGTGTTTTACAAAGCACCTGTTTTATTAGCATTAATGCTATATTCACAACTATATGGTATCTTCCTAAAATCATCTATTAGGTTTGTGTCTTCCATAGAACCTGGCATATGATTATAGCAATTCATAATTACTCCTTTTATTTAAAGATAGATTTTCTTGATACATTTTGTTTTTATGTTACCTAGATTTCCCCCTCTATCCTTTCCAATCTACCTCTCAGAGAATCATTCCTTACAATGAAAAAGTTATTTAAAAAAAGAAAAGATAAAAAAGGCAACAAAATTAAACAAAACTGGTGAATACATAAAAAAGCAACTGACATTTTATTCAATGTTCTACAAGCTTTTCCTCCTTTCTCACAAAAGTATGAGGTGATGTTTCTTCTTGGGGGTCAAGTTTGTTCTTTATATTTTATTTATTTTAAATGGGAGTTCTGCTTTTTCTTGTTTGGAACTGAGCAGAAAAGGTTAAGGAGGAAAAAGGGACTTTCATGTTGATATCTAAAGTTTGATTATGTGTGATGACTTCTCAAGTATAAAGAAGACCATCGACAAATCAATTCATTAAAGCTGTACACTCTGTAGCAACTGAAATCACACCAGTTTTATGTTACTCTGTGATAGTGCATTAGGGAAATTTTTAACATGTGCAAAGTGACCTAGCAGTTAATGTGCCATATAAATGCCCATTGTTATTAGTGTTATCACTATTATCGCTCTTGTCTTTTTATCTTTTTTTTATGGTCTTCAAATAGAAATAGTCTGAGGTCAAAGCCATTATTCTTGTATATTTAATGTTAGCATTATCATCATAATCTTCATCAAAATAGTCATTATTTCAATTGAGGCTAACCTATTTATATGTAGACATGTGCCTGTGTATATATGTTGAAACAAATTATAAAACATTTAAATTATATAATGGTGTAGATGTAGAATTAATAAGCATTTAATATATATGAGGCATTATGCAAGGTGCTTAGAATATCAATAGAAATGATGAGATAATCCCTGTTTTCAAGAAGTTTATATTTTAATTAGGAGAAGGAGAGTACTTATGTTAGCAAATAGGATATTAATATAAATATATACAAAGTATTTAGGGAGAAAAGGCACCAGAAGTTGGGAACATTATGAATGGCTTCCTATAAATGGTGGTCATTGAGCCATGTATTGAAGGAAGAGAGAGATTCTAAGGGGAAGAAGTGAAAAGATAATGCAATCTTAGGCATTGATTATGGTAACTGCCAAAGTTATATAGATGGGAGATAAAGTGTGATGTATGAGGAAAAGATACAAAGCCAGTTTGACTGGTTCAAAGAATGAAGAAGATGGAATAATATCCATTGAATCTAGAAAGACATTTTGTAGCCAGATTGTAATGGATTTTAAAAGCCAAACAGAGGAGATTATAATTTATCTTTGCACTGCATTATTAAAGTTTATAAAAGATCTGTATGAATATTTTAGAATATTTCTATAAGAAAATAACACATGATAGTTTTAAGATAAAGTACAGGTATAAATACTTGGTTTCTTAATATTTTCTTATAATTTTCTAATCTAATAATTTCTGATTTTCTAATAATTTTCTTAATATTAGTAAAGTACAAATGAAGTTATGCCTGCTTTTAAACAAAAGGGTACCGGTGAATGAATTTCTCTGTCTCTCTCTCTCTCTCTCTCTCTCTCTCTCTCTCTCTCTCTCTCTCTTTCTCTCTCTTTTTCTTTTTCTCTCTCTCATCTGTCTAATTCTCTATCTCACAGCAGAGACAGCTTTGCCACTCTTCTAAGGCATGCAGTTACACAGAAATATTGCATATTAGAAGTCATCCAATACTTCCGTGTGGCATGACATGGACTTGATCCTGGGGCTTCAAGACTATTAAAAGAATATAATATCGGGGCAGCTGGGTAGCTCAGTGGATTGAGAGCCAGGCCTAGAGACAGGAGGTCCTAGGTTCAAATCTGGCCTCAGACACTTCCCAGCTGTGTGACCCAGGGCAAGTCACTTGACCCCAATTGCCTACCCTTACCACTCTTCCACCTATGAGTCAATACACACAAGTTAAGGGTTTAAAATTTAAAAAAATAAATAAATAAATAAAAGAAAAAAAGAATGTAATCTCAAGGATGTTTATAAAATGTGAATATATTCATAAATAGAATAAATAATATTAAAATGTGTATGTTTCTGGGATTTGAATACCATTCTAGTTAATATGGACTTAATTATGGGCTGGGCCTTATATAGAATAGTTACTAGCTAATTTAGTTTTGATATTAGAGCAAAATGAGACAGTAATGGGTCATTCAACAGTTATTAACATTTGACACTCTTGAATGTAGCAGAAAAAAAGAAATTCAAAAAATACAGACATACAGAACATCTCAAGTTTATTTAGCTCAGAGAAGCCACCTAATTTGAATTACCCATTGTGACAAACCAGACAAGCTAGAGAGTACTTCTGGAGATATTTGCATTTGTTTCATACTGAGGAAATGAGGAAATGGTGTAAAAAAAGGTAATCTTTTAACCTTAGAGACAACAAAGCCTCAAGGAAGTTCTCAATATCTTTTAAGGAAAAAGTAGCCTTACTTACTTGCTTGAAGGATTGGAGGAGAAACTAGGATGTTGCTCATGCCACAGATTTCCTCATCAAAAGGTTGGTCACAGCCCAGCAAGACAGTCTTCAATAAACCCAAAGAATCCACATTTTGGGACAAAACCCCACTATTTGACAATAACTGCTGGGAAAATTGGAAAACAATATAGGAGAGATTGGGCATGGATCAACATCTCACACCCTATACCAAGATAAACTCAGAATGGGTGAGTGACTTGAATATAAAGAAGGAAACTATAAGTAAATTATGTGAGCACAGAATAGTATACTTGTCAGATTTATGGGAAAGGAAAGATTTTAAAACCAAGCAAGAGTTAGAAAAATCACAAAATGTAAAATACATAATTTTGAGTACATTAAACTAAAAGGTTTTGTACAGAGAAAACCAATGTTACCAAAATTAGAAGGTAAGCAACAAATTGGGAAATAATTGTTATGATGATAATAACAGATAATTTGGAGAAGCAGATAAATGTGTCAGGGCCAGTAGACCTTCAAGTCACAGGCACTGATTGACAGGTTTCAGTGAGAAAGGAGGGGGTTAGACACTCTTGGATCTCAAACCCCTCCCTCCTAAGCAGTTGATGTTTCAGTTGGAAAATGGACACTGGCTAAGATTCTTCTGGTAAGTTTCTGTTATGGCTGAACCCCAATGATGTTCCCTTTCTTTAATTTATATTCCTCACAGGTCTGATAGAGGAATAAGTAGAAGCTAGCTATCTAACTGTTGAGGACAGAGATAAATGATCTTCTTAAAACTGGCAGCAGACAGGATTCAAACTAGATGACCAGACTTGAGTTGTGAGTATTCCCCCAAATAATTTCCAGGCACCGATTTTGAAGGTAAAGCTTATATTAAGAAGTAAAAAGGAAAACTTGAGGAATTAATGAAGGTATTTGGATAAGGAAAGATGACCCTGATCTATTAGGTTGAAGCTGCCCTTCACCCCCCCCACAGGAGGGGGTAAAGGCACCTACTGAACTGGCTCTCTTGTTAGATAATTTATATATCTAATCACTAAATCACTAGATGATTATTATATTGATATTGATGAGGATTAATTCTAACAAACAGGCTAACCCCTGAGTAGAAACCACACTGGCTTATGCCACAATGGCCACTCAGGTGAACCCCCAAGTCAGAAGCAGTAAGCAGTGTGTCTGCTCACTTCAACCCCCACAAAGCAATTGCCAACTTTTCTCAACTGCCCCCTCACACAAAGTTCTCCAGGGGGGTCCCCTGGAATTCTGGGTGAGGCTGTCCCTGTATCTTTGCAGGGATTCCATGCATCCATCTCTACATAACATAATATTTATAACAAAAAACTCAAAGATCTCATTACTCAAATAAATAAGGAACTAAATCAATTGTACAAAAAAATCAAGCCATCTCCCAATTGATAAATGGGCAAGGGACATGAATAGGCAAATTTCAGATAAAGAAATCAAAACTATCAATAAGCACATGGCAAAGTGTTCTAAATCTCTAATAATTAGAGAAATGCAAATCAAAACAACTCTGAGGTATCACCGCATACCTAGCAGGTTGGCTAAAATGACAACAGGGGAGATTATGAATGTTGTAAGGGATTTGGGCAAAATTGGGACATTAATATATTGCTGGTGGAGTTGTGAATTGATCCAACTATTCTGGATGACAATTTGGAACTATGCTCAAAGGGCATTAAAAGACTGTCTGCCTTTTGATCCAGCCATAGAGTTGCTGGGTTTATACCCCAAAGAGATAATAAGGAAAAAGACATGTACAAAAATATTTATAGCCGAGCTCTTTAATATGGAATTAGGTCTTGATCAATGATACATGTAAAACCCAGTGGAATTGCGCATCAGCTAAAGCTGAAATATGGATTTCATGAATTCCATAGGTCATGAGTTCCATAGGTCATGTTGAAATAATAAAATCTGAAGAGGAAAGAAACTTGAATGGGGGCAATAAAAAATGTAAAACATCTCTCTGAGTGTTTCTAAGTGTTTCTAAAATGGCCTATTTTTATTGGAATTATTGCATTTAGTTAATACCAACTCAGTATTTAGTGTAGTATTGATGAAGTTGCAATAGCTGAATATGACAAATAAATGATACCTGTTTTATAAGCAATATAATTTTGAAGCCATGAATGTGCTGATATTGAAGATATCTCTAAGATAGTTCCAAGTAAGATAAAAAGATCATGGATCATTCTTTCAAAATAATAAAAAGACAACAAAAATAAATTAGCCATCATCACTCAAATGCTCCTCATTTCCATAAATTTCTCATTAAACTAGTCTCTATTCATTCCTAGAACATCCATAAAAAATAGGCATTAATAGATGGTTTTCTATAGGAAACTATATCTTTACAATTTTACAAGTGACTAAAGATTAGGAGAATAAAGTATTATGACCTCAGACCAGACTTGAAGTTATTTGGGGGAATTGTTAGATCCAGATCTGTGATTTTGTGGATAAAGGGAACTCCCAGCATTGAAAATCCTTCTACCAATTCAGATTAATGAATGCTTTGCAACTTCCAGTCTTTAAGAGTAGTCTGTGTCACTGAGAAGTTAAATGATTTGCCCAAAATCTTATGACCAGTATTTGTCAGAAGAAATACAAAGAGCCTGGTTTAAAATCTCTGTTCAATAGTGGAGCATAGAAAATATAAAGTTGGTTATGATGCTTCTCACTGATCCAGATAAAACAGGAGGAAAGCTAAGAAATTAGTATTAAGTCTTTTCAATCTCAGATTAGATTACTTGTGAATGAATGTACCCCAAATCAGTTGGTAAACCTTCCTTACTACCAGCAACAAATCTCAGGAGTGGCAAATCCCTTGCCTTTCACTCAGACCATTAGTCTTCTGTCTATAGGCCAGTCACCACAGCCATCATCCACAGAAGCAGTTCTGGTGGAGAAAGGATCAGTCATCCTAATCATTTATCCACCAATTACCATCTATAGGGCAGGAAAACCAACCTTAATGAAATAGAAAGGCAACTATGAAGAGAGAAAAGACAGCAAATCCTAGGCAAGTCAAACTAGCACTACCACCACAACCACCTCCTCAGACCACAATGAAGATAGCCCAGGGCCCCCAAAACAAAAAAACCTTAGGAGTAGAAGTTCCACCCAGATCATTAGGCCTAAAACTTCCAGCTTGGATATTACAACCATCAATGAGGGAAGCAATCACCATGGAATACTGATAGTCAATGAGTACTATAGGTGTGAGACAATTAAAAAATAAAATGGGGTCAGTTGGGTGGCTCAGTGGATTGAGAGCCAGGCCTGTAGATGGGAGGTCCTGGGTTCAAATTTGACCTCAGACACTTCCTAGCTGTGTGACCTGGGCAAGTCACTTGATCCCCATTGCCTAGCACTTACCACTCTTCTGCCTTGGAATCATATTGATTCCAAGTAGTATTGATTCTAATACAGAAGGTAAGGGTTTAAAAGAAAAACCAATAAATAAATAAATAAATAAATAAACAACTACATAAACAAATAAATAAATAAATGAAAGCTTTTATGACATTGAGAAATCATTGAAATATTTCACATGTGGGGCTGTTGTGGAGAGGATTATCAATCAGGTCCAGACTTAATTAGATGGTCTTTAAATTCCCTTATAACTCTGAGCATCTGGAGTTCTTTGAATATAATATGCCAGTAATTATTTGTTGAGTAAAAATTGAGTCAATGAAAAGATGAATGGTAACCTTGAGCAAATTATGACTCGAATTCAAGAAGTGGCCTAAAAATTATCACAAAAGAAATATATGATGGAAATAAGTTTTACTGTCTAGACATATAACTAAAATGATGAACAGTAAAATGATAGGTAAGGTGGAAAAAATGTTCATTTTGGAGGCAGTTGACCTGAATCCAAATTTTATCTAATGCTCCACACCCAGGTGAACTTGAGAAAGTTAACTTTTCTGGGCTTTCCTTATTTGTAAAATGTAGGAATTAAACTAGTTTGCCTCAAAAGTTTTCTTCTAATTCTAAATCTTGGTTCTATGACTTAAGATCCTCTGAGAGCCTATCTGCTATTATTTTGATAGCTTTGACTTTCTAAAAGAATCAGATCAAATTCTCCAGAATATTACATAAATACTCTACAGAGTATTTATAGAAGGAGATAGATAAAAACAAACTAAGTAGACATATAAGAGAACGGAGTCAACTTTAGAAGTATACAAGGCTTTCCCCAACTGTCAGTCAAAAGATAAGAATAGGCAATTTTCAGAAGAAGAAATTAAAATCATCTTTTGTCATATGAAAAATGCTACAAATCACCATTAATTAGGGAAATGCTCGTTAAAACAACTCTGAAGTATCACCTCATGCTTCTCAGACTGGCTAATATGACAGTAAAAGGAAGTGATAATTATTGGAGGGGGTGTGGCAAAATTGAGACACTAATGAACTGTTCGTGAAGTTGTGAACCAATGCAACCAGTCTGGGGAGCAATTTGGAACTGCCCAAAGAATGTTGAAACTGTGCATACCATTTGATCCAGCAACCCTAATACTAAATCTATATCCCCAACATATTAAAGACAAGGAAAAAGGTCTCATTTGTAGAAAAATATAGCAGCTCTTTTTGTGAAGATAAATAATTAGAAATTCAGGGGTTGTCTATGAATTGAGAAATGCCAGAACAAGTTGTGGTATATGATTGTAACAGAATACTATTGTGCCAAAAGAAGTCACAAATGAGATGATCACAATAAAACCTGGAAAAACTTATATGAATTGATTCAGAGTAAACTGAACAGGAACAGAGCATTGTACATGGTTACAGAAATAATATAAGATGATCAAATTTGAATGACAACTATTTTCAGCAATTTAAATATTTAAGACAATTCCAAGGGACTCATGATGAGGTAGGCTAGGAAATACAAAAGAAGTAATTCATGGAATTGCAATGCAGATTGAAGCATAATAAGATTAAAGTTTGAAAAAATTCAAGTTTGTAACTAATAGCTCAATAAATAACATAATAAATAATAATAATAAACAATAATAAATAAGTAAAGAAAGAGAAAAATAACTGAAATGAATGTAGTAAGATAAGATGATTATGTGTGTCAAATATAATTGTTTCCAAGCCATTGAACATGTTCTAACACTAAGTTTTAGAAATCAGGCTATCTGCCCATTTTTTTTCAACTATAGAAGCTACCTCTAAAAGTCATATCCTCATAGATCCTTTTGAATTTCCTCTCAGTCTCTTATTGACAGTTTTCAGAGTAAGTATCTGGCTCAGACAGATGTAGAAAACAACAAAAAGTATAGGAAATGCAAATTCTTTAGTGCAGAGGTTCATAATTATGTTAATAAGATTAGAATCCTAAAGTTTGAATTGGCTCTTACTATATGACATAGCTATTGGCAATGCAAAATTTTATTGCCTTTATTAAGTTACATTAAGATTTACTTTTCAAGCAATTTTATTTTATTTTTAAAAAATTTTATTTAGAATATTTTTCTATGGTTCCATGATTCATAATCCCAAGTCCCCTGCTCTCTCCTTCCCACTCCCAAAGCTGACAAGCAGTTCTACTGAGTTATACATGTATCATTTTTCAAAACATATTTCTATGTTATTCATATTTGCAAAAGATGATCCTTTAACATCAAAACCCTAATCAGATCCCTATCGCACTATGTGATCAAGCATATATTTTTCTAATGCATTTCGGGTTCCACAGTTCTTTCTCTGGATATGGATAGCATTCTTTCTCACAAATTCTTCTGGATTGTTTTGGGCCACTGCATTGCTGCTGGTAGAAAAGTCTATTACGTTACATTGTGCCATACTGTATCAGTCTCTGTGTATAATGTTCTCCTGGTTCTACTCCTTTCACTCTGCATCAATTCCTGGAGGTCATTCCAGTTCACATGGAATTCCTCCATTTCTTTATTTCTTTCAGCACAATAATATTCCATCACCAACATATACCACAATTTATTCATCCATTCTACAATCAATGGACACCCCCTCATTTTCCAATTTTTTGCTACCACAAAGAGCACAGCTATAAATATTTTTGTACAAGTATTTTACCTTATTATCTCTTTGGGGCACAAACCCAGCAGTGGTATGGCTAGGTCAAAGGGCAGGCATTCTTTTAAAGTCTTTTGAGCATAGTTCCAAATTGCCCTCCTGAATGGTTGGGACAATTCACAACTCTACCAGAAGTGTATGTGTCCCAATTTTGCCACATCCCCTCCAACATTTATCACTTTCCTTTGCTGCCATATTGACCAGACTGCTAGGTGTGAGGTGGTACCTCAGAGTTGTTTTACTTTGCATTTATCTAATCAGGAGGGATTTAGAACACTTTTTCATGTGATTATTGATAGTTTTGATTTTGTCTTGTGAAAACTGTCTATTCATGTACCTTTACTATTTGTTGATTGGGGAATGGCTATTTCAAGCAATTTTAAATCAAGTTGTTACCACTGACATGGCCTAGGAAAAGCTCTCAGGATCAGCATGATTCCAGAAAGTCTAACAAGGGGAAGACACTAGCAATAGAAGATGCCCCCAGAAATCAGGTATCTGCATCATGAGACGTTGTGTCCTTGGATATAATGGCCTGATCAGCAGGGATTAAGTCACCTATCCCTTTCACGATTCTTCCATATGCTGTTATTTAATTTTGTTCATAAGACATCTGTGCCCAAAAAGAGTGGCCCCTAATGGCCATGCATTTACATGTCTATTACTCATTTTTAACATCACATTAAGAAACACTAGTGCCTCCATGAAAGGAATAGTGCCTTCTGGGTTCTTATGTATTCTGGAGGGTTAATCCTGAAATGTAAAGACATCATATCCGGAATGATTCATTGAGGAATGACTCCCAACAAATCAGAGGGGAGAATGAGAAAAACTGATGTTGAATTGTACTATTTGTTAATGATATTTCTACATAAAATAATTTTCCTCTTAGCGTCCCAAGGTCAGGTTGAAACAAACTGCTTCCATGCTTATAAGGATACTCATAGCCTCCCTCTTTCCCCAAGCTATCAAACTGGGCTAGGACCATTTGTCTTTTGATAAGACCTTGAAAAGATTAAAGGCAAGACTGAGAAGCTGTGGTGAACTATGACTCATTTGAAATTAAGTTTGTGCAGCCATCTGTTAAGGAAAAGTTATGCTGGCATCTTCCTTATTTAGGGAGACTCACTTCTCTTGTAATGAAGTATTGAGGGAGGAGTTGAGTTTCTAAGTTTACTTCCTCATTAGTTATTTACCAATTAGAGATGTATTGGGATATCCAAAGGAGGGACTGAATAATGAGCTCCCAAACTGTATTTATAGATCTGCAAGAAGGTACTTCCAGATCTTAGATTTTGTAGAATATTTTAGACTACAATTTATTGGTTAAATGCTAGCCTAATCAATAAATTGATATTCTTACCTAAAAATCAGTCTCTTGAGTATTTTTAATCCTATCAATACCATTCCTCACTTTATTTTCTTCATGAATTTTTCTCTAGTATAAGTGATATGTGTCTTCTGTCATATAGAAATATGAATAAGCAAACAAATAAATTAAGTAGGTGGAATTCAATCTGCACCAGTAGAAATACCTACAAAGGGAAGGTTGTTTACACATCAAAGTTATGTGTCCTCAATGAGAGTCCTTAACTTCATAGAGTGATAACTTAAAATAACTGACTATTCGGGAGTATGAACAAGTTTTATTTCTTCTAGTCATAAATTCTTATTTATTGTCAACCTTTGCAAAGGAATTAAATTCTAGGGAAGATAACAATAGTTTTAAAGTAAAGGGAAGGTAAATAAAAGCAAGTAAACACCTTGTAGACTGAATTAGACTAAAAAAATCTCTCATGCATGGATATATTCACCAGGCCTTGGTACATGGGTAAATAAATCACTCTATGTCCAAATGACAGTTCATGTGATTAGTATCTATGCACCTTTCATATCTCAAGGCAAGAGCACATAAATATGAACAACTTTGTGAAGCTAGCATCCATTAAACAGAGTAAAAGCAAGGTTTTCAATATGCAGATTTGGATAATTTACTATGTTAATGGAGAATGTCAGAGTCAGATGGAAAATAGGCTCTTAAATTTCATTATATTTTTGTCTCAAGTCTTATACAAAATTCTTATCATTTGGTGCAAAATAAGTCTTCTAAACATAGATAGATAGATAGATAGATAGATAGATAGATAGATAGATAGATAGATAGATAGATAGATAGATAGATAGATCCCCACCCCTGTCCCCCCAAAAAAAGGATGCTCTCCCAAGCTTGGGTTATCAGTCTTCTTTTTTGATGTTTTCATTTACTCCCCTCCGGTCAATCATCATTCCTTCATCCTTAGTTCTATATTTTCAAATGCTTTTGGGACATTTCTATTTTGATAATATGTAATTAAATTTACCATTTTTGCCACAAATCCAGGTCCTCTTCCTAAACTCCTTATTTCTACAAATGGGACCACAGATGTCTCAGAGAAGCAAGTTCAGTGCTCTCCTAACACCTCCCTCTATAACCAAAGAAATGGCTTTCAGAGTGAATTCATTCTCTTTCCTATCATTAGTTTGCTAACACTACACTTTTCTGAAGAGTCTTACTGGTCTGACCACTCAGGATAAAACTACATACATTTTTCTGTCTCCAACATCCTTGATTTCTCTGTGGCATTAGAAATTGTTTACCACCCCCTTGTATTTAATACTATTTCCCCTTTTGGTGTTCATTCCTTTGTACTGTTCTAAGTCTTTCCCTTTATAATTGTTTCCTTCTACTTGTCTCTTCTTGGTTTCTACTTCTCCTAGCCACTTAATGTGGCTATCCCCAAAGCTGTAACTTTATGTTGCTTTTCTTTCTCTAGCATTCCCTCAGTGTGTTCATTCTCCCTTATGCATTCAGCTATGAATTCCATGACTCTCAAATCAATGTTTAGCCTCAATCCCTCTTAAGGTCTAGTTCTATTTTTTCCATTGAGTACTGGATATTTTGATCATGGGTGATCCATAAACAAATCAAACCAGAAATTTTAAGATAAAATTAATAATCTTCATCCCAAAATCTTCCTCTCCTAACTTTTCTACTTTTAAAAAATTAAGTTGCTATCATTCTCCCAATCACTTATTCTCAAAACCTAAGAATTATTCCTAATCATTTCTTTTTTCTTATCTGTCAGTCACCATGACCTATGTCTATCATACCTTATCATCCTTTTCCTTTTCCATTTCAATTTTACTAAATCAGACCCTTAATCTATAGCCTGTACTCTCACAATAAAATTATAATTAGTCTCTGGATTTTCAATCTGTCTCTCTTCTAATCTATCTTATTTGAGAGTGTCAAATTAATATTCTTAAAGCTGAGTTCACTGGCACGTATCTTCTGAGAATGAGCCTAGTTAAATCAGAAAGACTCATCACATGCTTGGCTTCAGAATGATGATTTTTTTTATGTCCTTTATATTTAGCTAAGTTTCTAAGGATTTTTAATCTGTGAAAGTCAAGGTAATACCTACATTGATAAAATCATAGGTAATTAAAGATTAAACAAAACATCTCATACATAGGGCTGTGGCATAAAAGATGTAATCAGAGTTTTGTATTATTAATAACACCATGTTATACCTTAATATACCTATAATATATAATTATATTTCAATACTATATTACATGTTGTTACATTAAAAAATTAAAGTAAAATTAGAGACATTGGTCTGGGCTGATCAATTTATTAATTAGACTAGCAGTAACCAACACATTTGGTTGAACATAGCCCCTAAGGTAAGGTTCACCAACACTAATATATTTTATTAAGTATAGAGTTGGATAGGTGGGAAAGATAATGCAATTGGTTACAGTGTAGACAATATCATGGGTGCAAAGATAGCATGATTGGTTATTTTAACAGAATTGGGCTAACACACCCATGTGGAACTAGTGACCAACCCTCTTTGACAATTAGATGTTAATTGTTTTATGGAACTCATAAGTTTTTTGTAGACCCTATTAGTAGATTTGAGTTAGCAGACTTCCTAGCATCCAGAATGGTTTGTTAGGGAGATAAAACCTTCCTTAAATGTACAAAGTTAGGCAAGGACAGAAAATATATCTTTTGAGGATGATAATCTAATTTGTAGCTTTAAAAAAGTTGGTCCAAGTCTACAATTAATACAACATAAAATCATTTAAATGTATATGGTAGAAATTATATATATATATATATATATAATTTATATTTTTAAGATTAATCTATGAATATATATATATATATATATCAATCTAATTAACATACTAGCTCACATTTATATAGAGCTTATAAAGTACCAGGTACTGTACTAAATTATATATATATATATATATATATGCATATATATACACATATATATAAAACATATTATGATCTCATTTGATTCTCAATAAGAGATAAGTGTTACTATTATTCCCATCTTATAGATGAGGAAACTTAAGGAAACAGTAATTAGATGACTTACTCAGGGTCACATGAATAGCAAGTATCTGAGGTCAGATTTGAATTCAGATCTTCCTGACTTGAGGCTGCTTTCTACAAAGCTGCCAATATGAAAAGAAAAGGAGGTGGGTCAGTCATGTAATAGGTAAGGAGGATAACTGATGAGTAGTTTACATGCTCCACTATTATCTTATCAACCTTAAGACACTGAGAGGATGGTCCCCTGTAAGTTAAGTAGATTCTTTATGGAGGATTTATTAGAGGAAATGGCCAAGAGGATTGGTTTACAGACTGAAATACTGGAGGCATTTCCCATATTGGTAAGTTCATGAGCCCACAGAACTGTCATAGTAAAGTTCTGAAAATGTATGCAAACACAGTTAAATGAGCATAAGTATAAAAAGCCTGACATATTCCTGTAAGAAACTATCAGGAGCTAAAAATGTTCTAGGGATTCTAAGAGGAATATATGATGAGAGAAAATGTTCCACACATGGGAGATAATTTATGTAAAACTTAAGGAATAGGATGAAAAATGTACATGGTGAGAAACAACATGAAATTACTCTGGAAAGAAAGTATGTAGTTGTTATTAATGGTTTTAAATACTCAGTGGAGGTTTGCCTTTTATTCTGAAGGCCCCAAGAAGTCATTATACCTCCTTCGGTAATGGGATAGGGTGATTAAATGAATGAAATTTTAGCAACATTAGACGTAATAGATATTAGGAGAAAAGTGAATAGGGTTAAAAAATAATATAACTTCTTTTCAGCAGCACATGGTACATATACAAAGATTGACCATGTACTTGAGCATAAAAACATCACAAACAAATATAGAAAAGCAGAAACATGCAAATTTTTAAGATCATAATGCAATAAAAATTACAATTAGCAAGGGTTCATGGAGAAGTAAATTAAAAATTAATTGGAAATTAAATAATCTAATTCTTCAAAACTGGTGGTATAAAGAACAAATCATAGAAACAATTACTGATTTCATGAAGAAAATGACAATGAAGAAAGAACATATCAAAGTTTATAAGATACATCCAAAGTAATACTCAGGGCAAAATTTATATCTCTGAGTGCCTATGTTAACAAAAAAGAGAAAGAGGAGATCAATGAACTGGGCATGCAACTAAAAATATTAGTAAAAGAACAAATTAAAAATCCTCAGATAAAGACCAAATTGGAAATCCTAAAAATCAAGGGAGAAATTAATAAAATTGAAAGTGAAATAACTATTGTACTAA
The DNA here is from genome assembly GCF_016433145.1 of Gracilinanus agilis. NCBI lineage: Eukaryota > Metazoa > Chordata > Mammalia > Didelphimorphia > Didelphidae > Gracilinanus > Gracilinanus agilis. Next base: position 483,050,077 of record NC_058132.1, read on the forward strand.
TAAGACTAGGAGCTGATATTTTGAAAAATAAACAAAATAGAAAAAGTATTGGTTAATCTAATTTTAAAAAAGAAAGAAGAGAATCAGATTAACAGTATCATGAATGAAAAGGGCAATTTCACCTCTAATGAAGAGGAAATCAAGGTAATTATTAAGAGCTATTTTGCCCAATTATATGACAATAAAAATGGCAATCTAGGTGAAAAGAATGAATATTGTTTAAAAAATATAAATTGCTTAGATTAACAAAAGAGGAAATAAAATTCTTAAATTTCCCCATCTCTGAAAAAGAAATTGAATAAGCAATCAAAATAAGTAAAGGAGTCTTACCAAATTCTTCTTATGACACAGTTAAGTACTGATTTCCAAGTCAGGAAGACCAAAAACAGAGAAAGAAAACTATAGACTAATCTCCTTATTGAATATAGACACAAAAATCTTAAATAAAATACTAGCAAAAAGACTACAGCAAGTTATCACAAAGATTACTCCCTATGACCAGGAAGGATTTATACCAGGAATGCAAGGTTGGTTCAGTATTTGGAAAATCATTCACATAATGGACCATATCAGCAACCAAACTAATAGAAATCACATGATTATCTCAAAAGATGCAAAACAAAGCCTTTGACAAAATACAGCACCTATTCCAATTGAAAACCCTAAAAAGTATAAGAATAAAAGGGACTTTCCTCAAAATAAGCAGTATTTAGTTAAAACCATCAGCAAATATCTACAATGGGGAAAAATTGGAAACTTTCCCAATGAGATCAGGAGTGAAAGAGGGATGCCCATTATCACCACTACAATTAAATATTGTACTAGAATTGCTAGCAATAGCAATTAGAGAAGAAAAAGAAATTGAAGGGATCAAAGTAGGTAATGAGGAAACAAAACTATCCCTCTTTGCAGATGATGTGATAGCATACTTAGAGAATCCAAGAAAGTAAACTAAAAAACTAATGCAAATAATTAATAATTTTATCAAAGTTATAGGGTACAATATTTCCAAAAAAATCAACAGCAAGAGTTAGAAAGACAAACTCCATTTTAAAATCCCTCTAGACCAGTGATGGGCAAACTACAGCCTGCGGGCCAGATGTGGCCTCCTGAAATGTTCTATCAGGCCACCTGACATTATTCCTAATCTGATAAATACAATGAGTAAGATACAATACAATGAAACTTTGAAAGAGTTGCCTTAGAAACAGACTGACAGATGAGCATTTCCTTTCCTTTGGCCCCCTCTTTAAAAAGTTTGCCCATCACTGGTATAGGGAGTTGCCCCATATCAGAGTTCTCTAAACTGATAAAATCTTAAGCCCAGTCGTTACCTATAGAACCATGACTATATCATAAGGCAGTAAGATTATTGGTATAAGTATGTTTCCTTATTATTATTCCTTCAAAATTTTATAAAGTATCTCTTCTTATCCACTCTTCAAGAATACTTCTATCCTTAGGGCTCAGAGAAAGTTCCCTACTTTGATAAACTTTCTAACACTTCTGAATCAGAGTTTTATATGTGACATACTTCTTTGTTTCTTATGTGCAGAGAAAAATTTTAACAACTGGAAGAGAGATTCAATATTTCAACCACTGGTATAGTCAACATACTAGACAACAGTCTAGTTTTGTTTATGTTGCTGCCTTTACTGATGCTTCTGAACCATGGGATTGCTCAATATTTGTTTTTCTTTAAAAATATTTTTTTTGGTTTATATCTTTTTGCAGAGGGAAACTATTTTCTCCTAAAGGGAAAGGAAAAATGAGTTTGGGTTGAATATTTTACTTGAATGAATGTACTCTACCTATGACTTTTTTCTATTTGAAATAGCACTAATTATCACATGTTGTTTCTTTGACATTAATTACCCTTCAACCTAGACCAATAATTTCAGTAAACTGTTAAGCTTCACACATTTATTAACATCCCTTAAAGTGAATGAAGGTCACAGAGACACTGGAAATTCAAGAGATGACTTCATAGAAGAGGTTCTCTGATAAGAGATATAATAGAAACAGCAAAATACAAAAATTAACCCCAGACAACATAAGCAAACCTTTTCATTTCTCCTTTTTAAACATTTTTCCATCCTTTTAATGAAAACCTACTTTCCTTTTCATTTCACATTTTTATATCCTGAACACAAAGATGAAGCTTATTCCATCATTATTATAGCTGACAGGAAGAAGGAAGTATTCCCTTAATCTCTTTTGTGATATAGCCACATAACTATTGAGCAGATTTTTCATTTCCTTTCTTATATGTTTGTAATTCAATACTATTTTGTGACAGAAAAATACTTAAAGTTAAATGACAAATGAAATCTTTTAACTACAGATAGGTGAAAGGCGTTCTTGAAAGCAAAAAAAAAAAAACAAAACAACTTAGGATATGGCTATTTTATGGTTGGTAGATCTATGTTTTAATGGAAACTGTTCAATTCTTTGAAAAGAATCTGTCCATGACACTCACTTGCTGGAAAACCTTCAATGACTCCCGAATGACTAGCAAATTAATTTTTAATTGTGAAAAATTATTCAAGGCCCTAGGCAATTTGAAACTGCTCTACCTTCCCAGAATTCTCTCCCACTATTCTCCTTCATGTGCCCTGCTATCCATCTGTATTGGACTATTTGTCATTCTTGCCTCTATGTAATTGTTCAAATGACTCCCTTTTCCTAGAATGACTTTCCTTTTCCACATTCATCTGTCAAATTCTTTCCCAAAATGAAAGCACTTGTCACTTAGGGCAAAAAGAATCACTTGAAATACTATTATTTCCATAATGCATAACTTTTTGCACACAAACATATTCACTAGTACACATATACATTCACAAAGTAAGTGACCTTTTACTCCTCTAAAGACCAGCAGCATTTAATCCATTTTTTTGTATAGTAATAAGGACAAAATGAACAACAACAACAAAAAAAACATGAATCACTAGGAAAAGCTCATGTTTTAAAGGAGAGAGAAATTGCTTATTCTGCTCTGCCAGATTGTTATTTTATATTTTTATTTCCTCTACTAAATTTCAACAATTTTGAGGGGAGAAATTTCAACTTGAGCATATTCTTATCATCAAGAATCCAGGATCCAGAACAATCTTTTTGCAGTTAACAAGTACTCAAAAATGTGTGTTGAAATAATTGCTCCAAATCACTTGTCACTTGGGGCAAAATATTGGAAGGTAAAAATCTTTATGGACACGGTCATAGGTTTTCTGTAACAGAGCACCTGGTTATCATGAGAATAAATTACAAGCTAATGACAATCGTTCTTTGCACCTTTTATTTGAATATTGAATGTTTCTATTAAATGTCAAACAAACAAATGAATCACCAGTGTGTTTTGGTTTAAACAGCTCTCGAATTCAAATTGAAATGTTTTGGAAGTTTGCACAAGACATACCTTTTTTCTTTTATTTTTTTTAAAGCAAAATACATTTTAAATAATTTTTAGAAAGTATTTACATATATTTATATACTTTCTATGTTCTGGGATCCTGACCAATAGTGCCATTTACCAAAGCCAGCATTTTTTTTTTGCAATGATCTATTTTTTCCTTTACACTTTTTCCAAACGAGGTATTTCAATAAAGTAATTACTTCTTAGACTGAGTTTCTCCCTTCCCTCGCTTTTAGGTCTTTTGTGGTTATTGCTGTTGTTCAGTATTGAAAGACTCTTCATAGTATCATTTGGAGTTTTCTTAGCAAAGATATTTGCATGGTCTGCTATTTCTTTCACCTTGTTTTAGAGATTAACTCAAGAGGAAGAATCTTTCTGAATCCAGGCCTAGCACTATGTTCATTGTACCACCTCACTACCCAGATTTTGGATTTTATCTCTAGAATTTAGAACCTGAAGAAAATCTAATTTGATGCTAGGTTTACTTTCTACTGAAATATCTTCAATGCCCCTACCCATTGTTACCCATATTTTTAAAAATCCAATATGTTCTTGAAAGGTTATTTTTAATCTTAGAATTTATGGTGCTAACATGATCTCACAATAGTTTACTTTATTTACTTTAATTTTTTTACTTTAATTTTTTTATTTTTAGAAAAATTTTCCATGGTTACATAATTCATGTTTCTACTTTACCCTTCACCCCCTCAACCCTCCCTGTAGCTAACTCGCATTTCCACTGGTTTTAACACGTGTGCTCCGTCAAAATTTATTTACATATTATTGATAGTTACATTGGTGTGGTCTTTTGGGGTCTACCTCCCTAATCATATCCTCATCAATCCAAGTGTTCAAGCAGTTGTTTTGTTTGTTTGTTTGTTTGTTTGTTTGTTTTCCACTTCTGTAGTTCTTCCTCTGAATGTGGGTAGCGTTCTTTTCCCTAAATCCCTCAGAATTGTCTTGGGTCATTGCATTGCTGCTAGTACAGATGTCCATTATAATCTATTTTACCACAGTGTATGAGTCTCTGTATACAATGTTCTTCTGGCTCTACTCCTTTCACTCTGCATCAATTCCTGGAGGTCTTTCCAGTTCACATGGAATTCCTCCAGTTTATTATTCATTTGAGCACAATAGTATTCCATCACCAACATATACCACAATTTGTTCGGCCATTCCCCAATTGAAAGGCATACCCTTGCTTTCCAGTTTTTTGCCACCACAAAGAGTACAGCTATAAATATTTTTGTATAAGTCTGTTTATCTATGATCTCTTTGGAGTACAATCCCAGTAATGGTATGGCTGAAATTATACTCCAACAAATTGAAGTACTAAAACATCTTGAAATCTTTTTTTGAACTTTTCCATCTTAAGGTTTTTATTTACATTCTTCTTTATGCCAGCAATGCTCTTCTAATAGCTGAAATACTATTTATCTTTAGAATCTTCATGATTTCTCTAGGAAGAAAATTATTTCTTCCTTGACCAAATTGCTGGTAACACTTCATTATTTTGTTTGCTTTTATTTTAATTATTTTAAATTACATATGTTTTAACTGAGTTCCATATTTTCATATCTTTCCTTCCCTTACTATACCTATTAAGAAGTCAATTAATAGGGTACCAACTATATATACATAGAGTAGTCAGGTTGTTCAATGGATAGACAGCCATGCCTGGAGATGGGAGGTCCTGGGGCTCAAATATGGCCTATGTGACTCCAGGAAAGTCACTTACTCCACTTAACTAGCCCTTACCCATCCTTTGCCTTGGAACTTATGCTTAATATTGATTCTAAGACAGAAAGGATTTTTAAAAATTATATACATGAAGTCATACAAAATATATTTCCATATTAATCATGGTGCAAAATACCCCCCCCCCAAAAAAGTATGTTCAATTTAACTCAGATTTCATCAATTCTCTTTCTGGAGGTAGACAGAATTTTCCACCATATCTCTTCTGGAATTGTATTAGATCATTATCTTGATCAGAGTAGCTAAGTCTTTCACAGTCGATTATCCTTACAACTTTGCTATTACCATGTACAGTGTTTTCATAGTTCTTCTCACCTCACTTTGCATCATTTATTACTTCTCAGGTTTTTTTCTGAAAACATTTCTTATAGCACAATAGTATTCCCACAATCATATACCACAACATTTTCAGCCATTCTCCTATAGAAGGGCATTTCTTCAATTTTCAATTTTTGTTACTACAAAAATAGCTGTTATAAATATTTTCCATTCTTATTTATTTTACTCTTTAATTAATCAATTAGGAATATTTTTCTATGGTTACATGATTTATGTTCTTTTCCTCCCCTCCTTCATCTCCCCTCCCAGAGCCTACGAGCAATTCTACTGGATTATACATGTATTATTTTTTGAAACCTAGTTCCATATTATTAGTATTTGCAATAGAGTGATCATGATATAAATATTTTTAAGCAAATAAGTCCTTTCTCTTTTTCTTTGATCCATCTGGTAAACAGATATAGTAATGATCTTGGTTTAAAGATCTCTCTACTTGTATAGTCCTTTTGGTATAATTCTGAATTATTCTCTAGAATTGTTGAATGTAGGGTAGAATTTTAATGGAGTACACTGGAACCCCAAGAAGGCAGGGTCAGTTGGAGCCAAGGTATAAAAGGGGACAAAACCCTAAGCTGAGGAGTTGGTTTTGGGGAGCTGATAACCTGTTATCTCCTGAATCCAGCAGACTCAAGACATTACCGACCCTTTGGCATCTGTTCCTGTGACCATCTGTGAATTTCTGCCAAGTCTGCATTCAAAGACTGCTGAGAGATATCAGAGACTCATTTAGCAGCCAATTTCTCTATCTTTAACATTATCAACAGATACCTTCAATAAACCCACTTATCAGCATTAATAAATCTAGAAACATTTAGGAAGGAATTGAGGTTTGGAGCTTTTGCTTTGGTCACCTTCAAAGACTTATTAGGCTTCAATAGATATTCAATAAATATCTCCCATATCCTCCTTCCTTCATCTTTCTTCCCTTCCCTATAGTTCCAGTCGGTTACTAAAACATTTATGTCAGTTCAGATAGCATTTGATTCATCCAACCAAGTATTTAAGTAGAACAAGCCACAGACTCACCTGAGAAGCTTCAGCCATTTTCAATTGAAATTCAGTTAGGCAAGGAAGGGCTGTGAATAATTTTGTCCCCCAATATCAGTCCATTTACATTGCAGTTGGACAAAAGACCTCTCTCTCTCTCCTGGGAAACATTTTCCTCATCCAATACTGAGAGTATGGAGTGTATCATTCCACTCTTTATAGGGAATCCATTAGCCCCAAATTATTTTTGGGAATCCCCAAAAGTAATTCAACAGGCTCCTGAGCTGATCTGAGAGGAATTCCAACTGCCTCTACTTCATTTCCCTCACCCATCCCCCACTCTAGGAGCCTGTTGTTTTTACATGGAGTAGTTCACAACTCTACAAATAGTGTAAAAGTCACCCCATTTTCTTACATTCCCTCCACCATTTTTTCCCTTTACTCTCCTATTAGCCATTCTGATAAGTGTATTACCTCAAAGTTGTTTTGATTTGCATTTCTTTAATCAAATAGCTATTCAGAGAGGCAATTAGGTGGCTCAGTGTTTGGAAAATCTGACCTAGAGACAGGTTTTGAGTTAGAATCTGGTCTCAGACACTTCCTACAAGTGTGACTCTGGGCAAGTCACTTAAACTCAATGGCCAGGTTTTATTTTTAATAGTGATTTGGAGCATTTTTTATGTGACTGTTGATATAGTATTTAAGCAAAACTTTTGTAATTTCCTGTTATCAAAATTGTTTCCCATGATTTCATTTCCCATGATTCTTTCCATCTCCTGTTTAGTCATAATTTTTCCCCAAATCAAATGATATGCCAAGTACCTTTTTACATGTTTCTCTAATTTACTTATGACATCATTCTTTATGTATGAGTCATATGTCCATTTTGACCTTATATTGGTAAACAGTAGGGAATGTTGCTCTATAACTACTTTATCCCAAGCTTCTTTCTAGTTTTCCCAGCAATTTTTGTCAAAAATATGAGTTTTTACTCCAAAAGTTTGGATCTTTGAGTTCACTAAATACTAGATTACTATAATTTACAACCTCGTAGTGGGTATCTAATCTATTCTACTAACCCACCACTTTATTTTTTAGCCAATATCAGATTATTTTCATGATTACCAATTTGTAATATATATATATATATATGTATATATATACATATATATTTTAAATCTTTTACTGCTAGGGTGAAAAGGATAGATTTAATATTTCTGCTTTGCTACATTGGTTATGAGGTTTTTTTTCTAATACATGGTCAATTTTTGTGAAAATGTCATTCATAGCTGAGAGAAAAATTCTATTATCATTCATTTTTCTCCAGAAATCTATCATACATACCTTTTCTAACATTCTATTAATTTACTTAATTTCTTTCTTATTTAGTGATTTTATCTACTTCTGAGAGGAAAAAATTGAGGTCCACCACAGTATAATTTTATTATCTATTTCTTCCTATAATGCATTTAACCTTTCCTTCCAGAATTCAGATGCTATGTTCATTTCATGTATATATTATATATATGGTATTGATATTATCTTCATTGTCTATGATGCCTTTTCAGCAAGATGTAGATTCTCTCTCTTTTTTTTTTTAATTTTAAACCCTTTACTTCTGTGTATTGACTTATAGGTGGAAGATTGGTAAGGGTAGGCAATGGGGGTCAAGTGACTTGCCCAGGGTCACACAGCTGGGGAGTGTCTGAGGCCGGATTTTAACCTAGGACCTCCTGTCTCTAGGCCTGGCTCTCAATCCACTGAGCTACCCAGCTGCCCCAGTAGATTCTCTGTTAATTGGGTATATTTTTATTTTTGTTTTGTTTGAGGTCATGATCACTACTCCTACTTTTTTCAACTAAAGCATAACTGATTCTCCTGTAGCCTCTAATTTTTACTCTGTTTATACTTCTCTGTTTCAAATGTGTTTTCTGTAAATATATTGTTGGATTTTGGTTTCTGATTCATTGTATTATCTGCTCCTGTTTTGTTGATGAATTTATCCCATTCATGATTTCTGCTATGATTACTGTTTTCCTCTTATTTTCTTCTGTTTATCCTTCTTTTTCTTTTCATCCTATCCTCAAAAATCTGTTTTTCTTCTGACCATTTCCTTCATTTATCTGTCTGTCCTTTTAATTACATCCTCACCTCCCCTTTTTCTCTCATCATCTTATCCCAATGAATAACATTGAGAGAGTTTGGCTGGTTCCTTTACTCTATCATCTTGGCTCTATTACTAGAAATCTGCTGATACCACTTTTTAATCTTTTATATTCTGTTTCATATTATAGGTATTTGAAAAATCTTTATAAAGATATCTGAGAAGGCTTTACCCCAGGGGCCGGCAATGTATGGCTCTTTCTGCAGGAGCCATAAAGTCAACCACAGCACAGTAACTAACAGTTTACGTATGACATTGTGCATCACATGATAAGTCACGTGATCCTTTCTGTACTGCGGCTATCTTCTAAGATAGAAGCGCTCTCATTGATATTGCCATGTGAGACAAATCCCGGTCTTTAGTTAGGCTTGGTAGGTGTGCCGTGTGTTCCTCCTTCTGCCCTCCTTTTACTCTTTCCACACCTGTTACTAACATCTTGGGGTTCTGTATAGTGATTGATCATTTTTGTCTACATTCTCTACCCCTCTGCCTCTGACTTACATGGCTTTATCTCAGTGCATTCATGGGGTCTGCACACCCTATTTGTGGGATTGTTATTGTTTTTAACTTTTTTACCTGCTCTTAAAGGGGAACTATAGTCAGATTACATCTTTACATATGCTTCATTAGTGAGAAGCATTTCTCCCCAGTATTTGTTTCATTTGATACAGAATGATTGAGAAGGCAGCACTGATAAACACCTGTACCAGGAAATGTGTGTGATGTGTCCTGGCCAGTTTTCCATGAAAAGGTACCCTCCTCCCCCACTACTTACTAATGCCTGCACACAAGTCATGTTATTTTCTGTAATCTTCTGATCTCCTACTTAATTTATGTGGCCAAATGGCTTAACCAGCAGGCTGGCAGCTTTTTCTTCTTCTGTTGCCTGACTTGAGAGAGGGAGAGGAAAAACTATTCTTCCCTGAATTTTTCTCTCAATTTTATTTCAGCAATTTTCTTAGTGTAAAGGAGTTAAATATGTATGTGTGCAGTTATATCAGTACTGTAGTGCCCCATTAAGTCTTGTTTTTTGATTAATAATCAAAATAATTCTGATTAATAATCAGCAAAACCATGCAGCACCAGAAGTCACATTAATGTACATTATTCATCATTGGTTAGCACATAATAACGTTATTAAAAATAGTTCAGAGACTTATTGTACTTTAAAAGTGTTGTTCTTACATAAAAGGCACATATTCACTTATATTCAGTTTTAAACATATTGTATGGCTCTCACGAAATTACATTTTAAAAAATGTGGCTTTTATGGCTCTCACAGCCAAAAAGGTTGCAGACCCCTGCTTTACCCTGATGTCTAATCATGATATAAAGTAGTGGTTCCCAAACTTTTTTGGCCTACCGCCCCCTTTCCAGAAAAAAATATTACTTAGCCCCCTGGAAATTTATTTTTTTTTATATTTTAATAGCAACTAGTAAGAAAACTAAATGCACCTGTGGTCATCACTACACTCCCTTGATCACTGCAGCACCCACCAGGGGGTGGTAGTTTACTTTGGGAATCACTGATATAGAATCGTCTCTGTGTTCTTAAAAAAAAAAAAAAAAAAAAACACCAAAAAACTTAACTTTCTGTCTTAGAATTGATTTTAAGTATCAGTTCCAAGGCAGAGGAGTGGTAAGGGATAAGCAACTGGGGTTAAGTGGGTTACAAAGCTAGAAAAGGATTACAAAGCTAGAAAGAGTCTGAAGTCATATTTGATTCTAGGACCTCCTATCTCCACTTCAGGCCTTCTATCCAATGAGCCACCTAGCTGCACCTTTCCCTATGTTCTAGACCGGAGCAGAGACTCTGAGAGATGCTAACAGGATGGGAATATGCCTGCTGATAAACTATAATTCTATTTTAGGAATAATCTATATAAATTGGGAAGCTTACTTGGATATTTTGATTACAATGTGATTAATTTTTCAGCCATGATTTCACTATACGTATTAAGTTATAGAGAAACTGAAATTTTCAAAGTATGATACCCTAACAAATGAAGTTTCCTAGCTATATTTCTTGAGTTTCTCTTGTTTACTGAAGATTTAAACTTGAGGTTAATAAATCTATTTGGATTATCAAATTAAATAGTCATGCATTTAGCATTGACTGTGTACCATGTAGTGTGATAAATGCTACAGATACAAAGACAAAAAGCAGATTCCTTGCCTTCAAAGAGCTTACGTTCTGGGTGTTGGGGAATAAAAGGAGCTTATGAACAAGCATTATAATTAATATGAGAACTTGGACAGTAACAAATATGGTCATTAGGAGACTCTTCAATGAAGAATTAATAATTAAATTGAGTCTTGAAAAAAGTGTAACATTTTAGAACATTAATCTTTTTATTTGTTTGTATAAAAAAGGAAACATGCATATGGTCAAATATTTTTGAGGTGTATGGAGATTTTATTTTTCACTTTTCCAATCAAATATAAAAAGGGATAAGGTTCAAATTTTAAAGAAGTCTATTAACCTCTTCCTGAAAGTCTATGCTATGTTCTTTAGATTACAACACAAAAGCAAAACTATTGGTTAAAAAATGACATCAATCATTTGTTTTCATGACAACTAATAAAAATAATGTCTTTTGTTTGATTCAATTCATTAAAAATGATTTTAAACACTTGGAATATATTGTGTGTATATATTTGTTTGTTTGTTTATTTATTTATTTTTAAAACCCTTACTTTCCATCTTGGAGTCAATACTATGTATTGGCTCCAAGGTAGAAGAGTGGTAAGGGCTAGGCAATGGGGGTCAAGTGACTTGCCCAGAGTTACACAACTAGGAAGTGTCTGAGATCAGATTTGAACCTAGACCTCCCATCTCTAGGCCTGGTTTTCAATCCACTGAGCCACCCAGTTGACCCTTATTGCATATATTAACACAACTTAAATTTTCCAAACTTTTATTTCCAAATAATAAAGTTGGAAGAAACCATAGGGGCCATCAAGTTCTTCCCATTGTTTTTTTAATAGAGAGTGTGTGAGTGTGTGTGTGCACGCACGCATGCATGTGTTCGTGTCCATGCATGTGTGCAAAAGCATTCTTTTCAAATTCCCCCAAATGTAATCTATATCCTTATTTCAGAGTCAGGCTGACCAGAATAGAATGAAAAGGAAACTAGCACATAATATGCCTATAAAAGAAGACTTTAGTATTCATTGAGAAGGAGAGCTGTGTTCATTATTAGTATTTGTGTTGCTTCCCATTCTTTTCAGATCTATAGGTATAACATAAGGTCTCAGAAAAATATAACAACAACAACAATAATAATAAACTTCCTAAATTGATTATCAAATTTCTTGAGAATACTTTCTATGTATCCAGCACTATGGTTGGTGGCATAGGCCAGCAAATGAAATTTAAATTGCCAGGACCCAGAGACTCAGTAACAATAAAAGTATTTTAATGAGCTTTGTCATTTATACTCTGTTGTATGCTAGCAATACACTTATTTTCAGTGTTGATTTTTAAAAAACTTTGAATGCTTTTTACACTTTAAAAATATGTGTCAGCTCTTGAAGAATGGCACCTTGTCTTCCCTGGGTGTCAGTCACATTCTAAATAGCAAAGAACATTAGCATATTTGCAAATATTATCCATTAAGTATTATGTTGTGGTGATAATTAGTCTTTTCTTCACCTCTCCTTAAAGTCTTTGCTGGTTGAGTGCAAAGATTCATTTGTAGCTTTCTGATTTCCAAAAGTAATTGGCAGTAGCATTTTCTATGTACATTTGACTTTTTTAAGAGGAGAGGAAATAATATTTTGGAGACAGGGCATCTAGTCAACCCTTCTCTTCCTTGATTTATTTAATTTTATGAAGCTCTATTTCACATTGGCCATTCACCAAAGCCTCCAGTTTCTAGTTTAACAATTTGTGCTAAGGGCTATTGTGTTGAATATAAAAGCCAGTCAATAGAAGTCATTGAACATTGAGGAATAATTGAAAACTCAGTAAGAAGAAAAGCAAGGAACAATAACTGTTGAAGACTATATGACAAAAGTCTCTAGCTTTTTACTATGTGATTGTTCCTTTAACCATGATTGTCATAGTTTTCCTTTTTTATTCTTATAATAGTGGAGATAGTCAAAGAATGTTTTTTTTCTTCTACCTTTTCTCCTTTAAGACTGACAGTTTACTGAGCACACACATACTTTAGGGAAAGGACTATAAGACAATGGTTTGCAGTGAAAATGGTGGAATTTGAAGTCTTGGGGCCTCGGATCAAATCTTGCTTCTACCACTCACTCTTTTTATGGTCTTTGTCAGGACACTTCTACTCTGCACTTCAGTTTCCTCAACTCTATAATTTAAACTAGATAATTTATAATGGCTCTAGATCTAAAATTATTTTGATTATTTCCCTGTACATGATACTCAAAACTCTACTCTATCCTATCCTTTGCTCAGCTGTCAAAGTTATCTTCCTAAAGACCAGGTTAGACTATGACACACACATATGCTCCTAATAAAAAAAACTCCAGTGACTACCATTGTCTCCAGAATGAAATATAAAATCCTTTGGTTGCTGTCCAAAGCCCTCATAACACCTCCTCCAACTTTTTCAGCCTTCTTACAATTTCCTTCCGACCCTATAGGCTTTACATTTTAACTGGATATCTTCCTCTCAGCATCAGCCACTGGACTGGAAAAGATCAGAGCACCCCATTCTGAAAGGGCAATGTCAAAGAATGTTCAAATTAAAGAACAATTGCTCTCATTTCACAGGCCAGCAAAGTTATGCATTTGATTCTGCAAGCTAGATTTCAGTAATAGGGAAACTGAAAATTATCAGAAGACTGGCTTTTGAAGAGGCACAGGAACTAGATTCCAAACTGTCAACATTAGTTAAATTCAGGAGGAATAAGAGAGTTCTAAAAACAACAACAAATATCTATGTCTGCTTCATTGACTACACTAAAGCCTTTGATGATGTGGATCACAACAAAATGTGGGAAGTCCTCAAAGAGACAGAAGTATCAGATCATTTTACTTGCAGTCCAGGAAGCAATGGTTAGAATCAAACATGAACAACTGACTGGTTTAAAATTGGAAAAGAAGTACAACAAGGCAGTATATCGTCACCTTATTTATTAACTTAGACACAGAATACACCATGTGGATTACAAAGTTGGATGAATCGAAGCAGAATTAAGTTGCTTGGAGAAGTATCAACAACTTCAGATATACAGATGATATCACTCTGATGGTAGAAAGCAAAGAAGAATTAACAATCTTGATGGTGGTAAAAGTGGAAAATATTAAAATATTAAAACTGGCTTGAAGCTTCACAACCAAATAAACTTAGATTTTAGCTACTGATCCCATCACTTCCTTGCACACACAGGGAGATGAAATGGAAGCAGTGTCATATTTTATATTCTTGAGGTCAAATATCAAAATTGCCTTGGCAAATCCTCCTTGGAAAAGAAAATTCCTCACCAGAACTCCCTGCAACAATAAGATCACAAAATGGATTTATTCTCACTCTAATACCACTCAAGTAAACATTCTATTTTTTGCTTATACATTGATATTTTACTATTAAGTGCTATTAAGACTTCTTTAATAGATATCTCTAGTTGCCAGTCAGTGGGCTAACTTCTAACAGGACAAAAATGAAACAGGTTCTGCCCTCAAAAAGCTTATGGAGAAAATCGCATATAAATTTAGATAACAGTCTAATTAATCTAGGTAAAATATACTAATATCCTTTAGGAGATTTATGCTTCAAAAGGATATATTTATGTGATTTTTAAAGCTATAAACTGTTGAACACCATCCAAATTAAGTCAGAGAGAATGAACTGTTCCTCCATATTTTCCCCTAAAGCTTCATAAATACCAATCCATGTAATTATGTAAGACGGGACACATTGGAGTGGCAAATTATGGGAAAGCATTTTGTTAGGTACAAAGAGGAAGAAAGAAAACCAAATCATGGCCTTATAGCAGAAAATTTGGGCTCTGAGAAGCAAAGGATAGTCAACAGATAGGCCTATACTGGCTTGATTATTGATGAATAGTTCTAGAATTGGTCAGAAACATTAAAGAGGAAAATTTTTCCCTTACTATAACTTCTTCCTCATGGAGATTTGACATCAAACACTCCTGAACTTCTTACTAGCAGTCCTGGAGTCAAGGACTTCTCCAACCATACCTTCTTCATTGAGCTATCCTCCATTCCTTCCTCAACTGAAAATTAGATTCTACCTCTGAAACTATCCTGGGCTGTGTTAGTCAGCACTGGCCCTATTTTGGGTGAATGGGTGGATTGTTCTAGGCCTCTCTTGACTTCCTAGACATTTCTAACCATCCATTGGCCTATATATTCTCTCCCCCCTCATTTCCTTTTCAGGTCTCCTTTATGTGTTGTCCTTCCTTATCATGTTAAAATCTAAGTACTTTAAGGTCAATGATAGTCTAACACTGTGATGGCAAACCTATGGCACACGTGTCAAAGATAACATGCATAGTCTACTCCATGGGTATGCATAGGTCCCTGGCTTGGTTGACTGGGAGCCTGGCCCAGGCCATGAATATTGTAAAGACTTTTCAGGAAGCCATGTTGGCCAGGCATAAATGCCAGTTACTTGGTTAGAACACAGAATGCACTGAGGGCATTTTGAGCTGGCATGAGACCAAAGTCAGTTGGGATTGGTCTATGAAAGCAGGAGAAATCAATACATCTTTCTCTCAAGATTGAGAGAGTTGGTGGGAGGAAGGGTTTGTCTCAGCATTGTCTCAGAGACAGGATTAAGTGCCTAAGATGCTGTTAGGGAATTCTATATCTACGAACATCCAGCATCAATATTGCCAACAACCAAATAACAGCATAAAGTCAACTGAAAGATCACTATAAAATTATCCTTTAGTGAACTGAGGAAACTTCAAGCCTTAAGGCTAGGCCTTTGGGGCTAGCCAGCCAATTGGCCAAACAGACTTCGAATACCAGCTTTACAATCAACTACATAGATAAATAAAAGATTAGGGTTCCCCTTTGATCCCTCTTTCCTTCACAACTTCTCAAACCCTTTCCTTTACTTTAACCATCACCATTAAATAGCTAAATTAAGAAAGCCATCACTGATCTGGTTATCCAAGAGTCCCAGCATATTGTCAGTTAGAGAATCATCTGGCCTTTGGTGAAAAGAGTTTTACTATTAATGATCTGAACAAATCCATATTACATTGTAGTCAGTCAAGAATTATCATCCTCAGAGTTACTAACCAATCAGTAACTAATTGGGGAAGTAATCATTTCCTCATTACTTAGGTGGGAACTAGGGAAAGCAGTTGACTGGCTATTCATATCTGCAGATTCTACACAGCTTCAAGTAACAGCTAAGATCAGTAAAGCTTTCTGATAAGCAAACCTATCTTAGTATCCAGATAGGAGGTTTCATCAAACCTCTCAGCAGTTTCCACCTTCATTTGTAAGATTCCTGGGGCTGTTTAATAGTCATCTATAGAGTTTCCAATCAGTACCCCAGGGTCATTACAATACAAAGAGTGGGGCATTCTAGCCTGTTTCCACCTAGCAGGGGCTGAGAGCAACTGAGCTTGGCTCAGCCATGGTCATCCCCTTCCACCCCACCCTTCAGCCTCCCCAGCCCCAGAAGTGGTGACCATGCCACTCAGGCCCCTGGGAGCCCAGGGGTGCAGCTGTCCCAGGGATGGTATCCTGACCTCACCCCCTAAAGTTTTGTATGTCTAATATTTTTTTCTCTCTCTCTGCTCTGTCATCTATCTCATCTATCTTTCTAGGGGAAAGATTATATTCTTTTCTTTTATCATAGTGCCAAGAATAGAAGGTGGGGCATATCTTCTTGGTCGTTATGTGGTTTTATATGGAGTAACACAGGTGGACTTTGTAGTAAATTTTGTCTTTAGATTTGAAGGGGGAATGAGATTAAATATTTCAATCTAATATATGCTTTGGGTTTAAGGAAAATTTATTAATGAAAAATTATAGTACTGTAGGAAACCAGAAAAATTTTCTGGCCTTGGAAGATTTTGCAGCATTTTGAAGAAAAAATCTCATTCAAAGAAAATTGTAGTTTGTCCCCTTGATAAATGCTTGGCAATAATGGGCCAAATACAGAGGCCTGAGAAATGCAGCCTAGTAGTCATATTCTATCCACTGGTAGACTAACAGCCTCATTAATTTAAACCTTGTATTTAAGCACTGAGCCATATCACCCTAACATTTTACATGTGGCAGTACATTTTTTAGCAAATAAATTTATAAATAATGCCCTTGTCCTTTAACTGAAAGATGTATGACCCATTCAAACAACAGAGGCCTAGTTTTACTTTAATATGAATATTAACTAAGCTAGGGAAATAGAGGCAATCAATAAGAACTTGTCAACAGTATGAATGCAATTTAAATTTTAATTCTGTCTTTAATTCTTCAAGGATCTATGATTCCACAGGTATAGATCCTCCTTTCTTTTAAAAACATTTTTAATTTAAAAAAACACATTACTTTTTGTCTTAGAATCAATATTACATATCGGTTCCAAGGTAGAAGAGAAGAAAAGTCTAAGCAATGGGGGTCCAGTGACTTGCTCAGAGTCATTCAGCTAAGAAGTGTCTGAAGCTGAATTTGAACCTAGAAAGATATTCCTTTCTGAAAAAAGATCACAACCCATCTATTCCTCATAAGTTTCTTTGGCTAAAAACAAAACAAAACAAAAAAACTCTGTGAGACTATGCTTTTGTGATGGACCTTTCAAAGTTTAACTAGAGAGAGAACTAGTGGAGGGAACTAATATCTGTGTATCAGTCTATAATTAATGTGGGATTATCATTATGAAAATAAAATTTAATTTAATTTTTAAAAAGAAGTTAATTACATAAACACTTTGGGGGAGTACTTCTTGTTAAACAAAGAAGTAGTTGGATCTCTGAGGACTCTACTTTTTTGTTTATTGCATAACTATTGCCATAAGAACTAACTAATTTGCATTTTGCAGGACAGAGGGTTAGGTGTCCTCAAGGAAAAAAAAATAAGGAATGTTTGAGACTAATGATAGGAGTAGTGGTTGTGAAAGGGAAACCTTTTCTTCTTTTAGAAATACTTTAGGCAATATTGTGTAGTTGATAGAATGCTAACCTCAAATCCATAATGCTTGGCACAAGGTTGGAATTTAATAAATGCTTGTTCCTTCCTCTGGCACATAATGGTCAAGTGACCCTGGGCAAGTAACTTAATTGTTCAGTATTCTAGGTTACAGTGTCAAACCCACTGGTCATAGGATGTGGTCCATAAAACTACATGAAGCAGAAAAAAGATTAAAATGTAATTCATAAATGTTTAGCAAAATAAATAAAAGTAAAATGAAACACTATTAGTATTAATATGTATTTTCTTTAGTCACTTTACGGATCCTTTAGTACAGTTTTTTGGTCCCCATTTCTATTTGAGTTCAACATTACAGGTACCTCTCTAAAGATGCATAGAAGGCCCTGACTTTCATTGGTAGGAATAATCTCCCTATATCGGTATTCCTAATTCCAATCAGATCACAGTTTCAATCTCTTCTGCAGTAGTATTAAATGAACTTTAGTTTTCTTTTTCCTACTTAGTCCTTGAGACTGTTTGGTTTCATAGTCAAAAGAGAAGCAATGAAATATGGAGAAATGGGGAATCTGGCCCTATTTTTTCTATAATTGTCGTAATGCTCCCATCAAGAATATATATGTTCCTTCTAGTTGTTACAATTTCCACAAAACTCAATATTGAGCAGTAATTCCAGGTTCTGTTTGCTATGTTGTAATAAGGGAATTAAGGCAGTGTAATAAGAGGATTAGGCTAGGGATAGTAGCTGGATGTAATAAGGGACTGAGGTAATGGGGTAATAGGTGATAATAATATGGGAATAAGGCAAGGTAAGGTTGCAATAGGGAATAAGGCCAGGCAAGGGACTAAAGGTAGATGTGAATAGGGAGGAGGCACTGTGGATAGGGGTTTTGAATCCCTAAGGCAGTAAAGTGAATAAGGAAGGTATAATGGTAAAGGTGGTAAATTGAAGTGGTAGGAGAAGTAAGGGAATGGCTGGGTTTAGAGAATATAAACATGGAGGTATAAAGAGTTGCAAGGGAGAGGATGAGGTATTTTGGGCAAATAGCTACAACTTGGAAGAGACTGGGACACAGGCTTGAGACTGAGACACTTAAGGGAAACAGACTGAGCCCTTCAAGTAAGGAGGGCACTTCTACAGGCAAAGGTTTGGGCTAGCCAAGAATGGCTTGAAACTGACTAGAGGGTTGCTAGTCAGTTTCTCAGGTTTACAAAGGAACAGTTCAGAGGAAGTGTTAAGATTGCATTTCCTCCAAAATGGACACCTCCAACTCCCTTCACAACTCAGAGACTATATGATTCCTTTCTTCCCTTCTCCCTCTCTTATCAATCAACTAATGAAGTAACCAAAGGTTTGATTAATAGACAAACTGGGTTTATTAATTTAAGAGTTGATTGGAAAGGATAGAGGATACAAGGTAACCCTAACAGCCGCCTAAAGAAAGCTTCAGGTGGGGGAGGGAGACAGGAACGTGAAACTGAGAAAGGACCTGCCTTAACTCAGCTCTCAAGTTGGTTTATAATCAATGGGGTTAGGAAAGTTGGATACAATGATTCAATAGATAATTTGTAACAAAGGTAAGCCCTATTTGACTATTTAAGACTATCAAGTTTAAAACTAACACTCCGCTCTACCCTCCTTTCAAACCCTCACAGAAATTCAGGCAGGGAAGGAAAAATGAAGATGGGGAATAAGGGAGGTAAGGGAGATTCAAAAGAAATAACTAAGCTAACAATTTTTAAGAGAAAAGCTGCAGAATATAGGCCAGGTTTCAATCCAAAGAAAGAGGTCTGATTGACCCTTCTACTCTCCACGAGTCTCCCAAATCAATTGACTTTTCCTCAAGATTCCAAACCCTATCAACTGTCAGAAAGTCTCTGCAGCAAGGCTTTGCAGGGCTGACATGTTGCACTACAATGTGCTTCTCAAAGAAACTCCTAGCAATCTGCCTCTCATCTATCTGGTCAGGTTTCAATGAAAAGAATCTAGATAGAAGGAAATTTATCCATGAGGAGAAGAGATTCAGAGACAATAAAGGGTGACTTCAACACTAGATGACCATTCTAAAGTGAGCAGCTGTCAAGGCAGTGATTCAGTCTCTTGGTTTGGGGAGAGGGGTATACAAAAAATAGTTTGCTTCCCAAACTGGTACTTAGGAAAGAAGATGAGGCTTTAATGCTCATAAACCTCCCTACCAGTGGATCCAAAGCAAAATTAGTGTGCCTCCTCCCTATTTGCTTTTAGCTGAAGTTTTATAACTTCTTCCTCTTTTCAACTTTATTTTCATGTCATCTATACTATGCAATCTGCATTCCTCTCTTGCAGTCATAGAAACCTTTGGTTTTCTTTGCTCTGGGGTTGACAGATTTTGATAGGTATGCTTTAGTCCCATCTTTCCTGATGATAGTTCTCCATGCCACTAATAGGTCATCTCTACTATGTCATCTCCACCCCATTCCACCATAATGATGCCCTCTACCCTTGCATTTCTGGCACCCTTTAATGTATTATTTCCTCTATTTGAATGCAAACTCTTTAAAGACAGGGATTATCTTCCTTATATCTATTTATATCCTCAGTACCTAACTAAAGAAATCATATGTTATATGAACTTAATAAGTGCTTTGTCAATTTATCATCTATATCTATTTAGGCAGCTAAACAGAGATATTGTAGTTCTGTGCTATCTGCCTTACAAGTATATAAACTTCTTGAAGGTAGGAATTGACTTTCTTGCTTCTAATTATATCCCAATTGTATATAGAATGCATAACATAATAATTTAATAAAGGTTCTATCATATTTCTATCATCTTACTATCTAGTTATCTCAAAACTTCATGAGATCCTTATCATTATCTTCAAATGGTAGTCAATTTAGGGAGAAGGGAGGAAGATAAAGAAGAGGTGAAATTTGTACAGCTTTCTGATGTAGTTTTCTAGCTCCTTTGATCTCCTCTGTACTTTCATGTGGCTGCACACTAGTACTTTAGTGAAGAAACTCCCATTTTAATTTTTTGATGATTTTGAGCCTTAATAACAGTTTTGGGGATGAGCATACATAAATAGTGATGGGTCCTATCATTATCTCTGGATAGAAGACCAAGGAGAGAATATTAAGGTGGTTGATTTTCCAAAGTGAAAAGAGGAGCTTCAAAACCTTTAGCATTTCCCCTACTGGGGAAAGACATGAACAGATACACTGACTATCCTGGGGAGGTAAGGAATTAACTTCAGTGATTTTTTTTTGTGACAGAGAATAGGAACATCTATAACTGGTTCATTTTATATAAGATAAACATCAAGGGAAAGATTTATCAAATTGATATTCATATTATTTTATGGTATAACAATTAAAAGGGCCCCAGTAATCAATGTTTGATAGAAGGGAGATAGAAAAAGTCTATGTGGTGAGTCTCTCTTCCAGAACTCCCCTGGGGCTGAATACACACTGGGAGACTTTAAGGGGGTGTAACCCCAAAACTGGGTGACCTGGATGGTCCTGCTGCCCCACAAGAGCTGGGGGCAAGACTTCCCTATAAGAGCAGGTATGTGGTACCCCAATCAGATCCTGAATAAGAATGGGGTTCACACAAACCTCCCCCCAATCAGTTAAGTTCACAGCGGTGAATCTGGCTTCTGGCTTCAAGATGGAGGCAGCCAGATCAAGCTGTGGTTCCCCTCTCCCTTGTTGTCTCTCAGGCACTCTGGAACACTATCTGACTGTTGAATAGCTTTTTATTATTTGCAAATCAGGGACTGGGGAAAGGGGTGAAGGGCAGAGAGATTTTGGGGTGCCCTCTTTGCTATTCCTATAGGGTCCATCACTTAGGTGGGAACCTTAGTGGTTCCCACTCCTAAGCTTCTCCCATAGCCCCTTCCCCTTCTATTTCTATTTCGATTTTTCTGTTTCTATCCTTTTCTATAATTGTAAGTTTTGATTGAAAGGGGTCTCTCAGCAAGGTTGGGTAATGGGTGAAAGAGAATAAGAGATTGCTCCCAAAATAGAGTCCAAAAACTTAGCTGTCTCAATGGTTGAAGCCTTGATGGTTGAGATGTGATGGAATAGCTTTGATCAGGAAATCAGGGTTTCAGTTTCCAAAAGAAAGATCCTCAGAAAGCCCTTAGGATTGGATCTGCGCTGGGATGTCTGCCTCCTCTCTCTTCCCAGTACTCTGCCTGAAGACCTCTCCTCCTCTCCCTCCTCGGAGAAATTCCCAGAATCCTCTCTGGTCTCAACTGTCAGCAACTGTCAGCAATTGCCTTCTCTGGCTCCTTTGGTCTCATCCCCCTTGTACAAATCCCATCCTTACAATAGCTGACTAAACCTACACTCATCTCAATGGACAATAGAAATCATAGAGCAAAGACAAACTAAGAAAGCTAGAAGTATGATTTACATCATCTGTAATGTTATGAATTTCTGTAGCATGGATATCTATAATAAACAAAGAACAAGGGATAAGATTGGCCATTAAAGGACAGGAGGGAGGGTAGAAAATGCAATCATTATGAAGGGAATGCTTTCAGAAGCTGATTAGTGCCCTGGCCAAATCACATTCATACCACATACAAGACCAGTCAATTTCACCATTTCATTTTTTTCTCCACTGTCTTTTGAATTAAGATGGGGTGTAAATGGAATTGATAGAGTATTTAGAAGGAAGGAAAGTACTTATTATGTGGCCAGCACACTATAAATACTTTCTCACATGATATAACAATATTGAGAAGTTGAGGAAACTGACAGATCAACACTAAACAACTTGCCCAGGATCACAGCTAAAAATGTCTGAGGCTAGATTTGAACTTAGATCTTCTTGACTAAAGACTCACTGCTCTATCCACTGAGACATCTGGATGTGGCTGAGTGAGGAGTCTATTTCTCTCCCTATACTTCTTTCTCTATTCATGTCTCTGACTCTGTTTCTTTCTCTTTCTTTGTTTATGTTTCTCTCCTCGGCTACACATGAGAAGCATATAGAAACTCCCTTCATTGAAGCAGGCCAAAATCCTTCAGCATATAAACTCCTGTGTGGTTCTTGTCCATATTTCTCCATAAATCCTAGAAACCTTCTTTTGCTCCTTTACTACTTCATCGTTACCAATGTACCAAATCTCATTCTTCTCTTTTTTCTTTCAGTTTTGCCATAGGACTGGTCCATATTTTCTGCTTGTCATATGTATATGTATCCTTGAGATATAACTTTATTTCTATTTTTTGAAGGTTAGATCATTTTTTTCTATTCTGTAGTCTCTAAAATTTACTCTTCACTTTCCCATTATCTGTGCTCCAAGGTGGGGGTCACTTACTTGAAGCCAGAAATAAAAAAAAGAATTGTTGCAAACAAAACATTTCTTTCTTTTAAAAAAGTTATTACACCTCTGTTTGAATATTTTATTTTGCCAGTAGTTGGTTCTGTTTGATAAAAACTATTTTCATGTCAGAAAATTTCTAAAATTCCCTGCTTCAGCCAATAAAACATATTTTTATTATTTTATCAATTTAATTAGTTGAATATTATTTTTAATTTATTTCGAATGAAGTACTCCTGTTCACTATTAAAAGTAGATAAAATAAACTTAAATTTTCAAATTTTATTAAAATATTAAAAAATATATATGTATATATACATATATACACATATATATATATGGAGAGAGAGAGAGAGACAGAGAGAGAGACAGAGAGACAGAGAGAGAGAGACAGAGAGACAGACAGAGAGAGACAGAGAGAGAACCTATGGCAGAGTTATTTGTTAAATTCAGAGTAAAGAAGACCAGGTTTCAAGTCAAGTCTATTATAGCAAGTCTATGGGAACACAGGAAAGTCATTTCAGTTCTCCTCCTTTCAACTCTGCCCCACTCAGGTCTTCTTTGAGAGCTAAAGAGAGATAAAGAAAATGCTAAACTTCACTGTAAAAAGGCGATTCCTATACCAATAAAATCATATGTGGTAGAGAGAAAAAAATATATGTATCTTTTAAAGACTGGGAAAAATATAGATTTGGGGAAAATTAGATTAGAGAGCAAAGAGGTAAGTCAGAAGTATAATACATCTGTAGAGAAGAAGAATAGGAATATAACTGTTGGAGTTTATAAAAGAGACAGATTAGGAATTGTTTGTTTTGTCTTCAAGTCAAATTATTTCATCCAGAAAACAAACTGATTTATCCATTTTGTGAGGTCAGATTTTAGTTTCCTTAAGATTACTTTATCCCACAAAAATCATCAGTAATTATTTTACCAGTAGAGCCCAACAGTAAGAGATAGAAAGAAAAAAAAGCTTGCTATTTAAAATAATCGTAGACAACATAAAGTACCTGGGATTCTACATGCCAAGACAAACTCAAACTAAACCTATATGACCACAACTACAAAATATTTTCACATAAATAAAGTCAGATCTAAATAATTAGAAAAAATATTAATTGCTCATGAGTAGCCTGAGTCAATATAATAGAAATAGAAATTCCTCCTAAATTAATTTACTTATTGAATATCATAATAATCAAACCCCAAAATTTTCCCATAGATAGGAAAATAATAATAAAATTCATTCAGAAGAACAAAGGACCTAGAATATCAAGGGAATTAATAAAAAATGTGAAGCTGACTTTTAGCTGTACCTGATGCCAAATATATTATAAAGTAGCAACCATCAAAATAATCTGGTTCTGGTGAGGAAATAGAGTGAAGGACCAATGGAACAGAGTAGGAGCTCAACATGCAATTGAAAATTATCTTAGTTACCTAGTGTCTGACAAATCCCAAAATTTCAGACTGCTGCAAGAACTTACTATTTTATAGAAACTTCTAGGAAACCTAGAAAACAGTATGACTGAAAAAATCTATTACACATTACACCTAGTCAATACCTTACTCTATATACCAAGGAAAAGTCAAAATGGATACATGATTTAGAAGTAAAGGATGATATAATAAACAAATTAGGGGAGTACAAAACATTTACAGATCAGACCTATGAGTAGAAGAAGAATTTGGGGCAAAATAGGACATAGAGAACATTATGAAAGGTAAAATAGATATTTTTGACATTAAATTTAATGTCCCCAAAAAGACCAATGCAACCAAGATTAAAAGGCAAAAAATGAACTACGGTAATCTTTATAGAAAGTCTATCTGACAAAGCCTTCATTTCTCAAATATGTGGAGAAGTGAGTCAAATTTATAAGAATAGAAAACATTTCCCAATTGAAAAATTGTCAAAGCATTTGAACAGGCAATTCTCAGATGAAGAAATGAAAACTGTCTTAAATCTTGTGAAAAAATGTTCCAAATCACTATTGATCAGAGACATTCAAATTAAAACAAATCTGAGGAACCACCTTACACTCATCAGACTAGCTAACATGACAACAAAGGAAAATGATAAATGCTGGAGTGGCAAAATTGGGACACTAATACACTACTGGAAGGGCTATGAATTTATATAACCATTCTGGTGAGCAATCTGGAACTATGCTCAAAGGGCCAACTGTACACATCCTTTGACTCAGCAATACTATTAGTTATGTATTCCAAATATTTTAAAGATAGGAGTAAAAATGTATCTATACAAAAATATTTATGGAAATCCATTTTGTGGTGGCAAAGAACTGGAATCTGAAGGGATGCCTGTCAGTTGGGGAATGGATGAACAAGTAATGTGCTGGAATATTATTATGCTATGAGAAATGACAAAAAATAGATAGACTTATAAGAAGTGATACAAAGTCAAGTGAGCAGAACAAGGAGAATGTTGAACATAGTAGCAACAATAATATATGATAATCAACTGTGAATGACAACTATTATTAACAAAGCAAAGATCCAGGACACCACCAACAGATTGATGGCAAATATATATATATATTATATATATATATATTATATATATATAATACCATAAAAGGAATAGAGTCCAAATGCAAGGAAACATATCATTCTTTGCTTTATTTCCTCTGAGAATTTTTGTCTAGTGTAAGAAATATTTGTCTTTTTCCACATCATGAAAACATGGAAATATACATTATATGACAATATATGTACAACCTATAACCTATTACCTACCTTCTTGGGGAAGAGGAAGTATAGAGAGAACTTGAATCACAAAATATAAAAAATGAATATTAAGAAACTAAATCGACATTTAATCAGGAAAAAAGTAAAATTTATTTTAAAAAATTTAAAAGGGATAGCTTAAGGAAGCAAACAAAAGCAATTTTATAAAATTATATTCTTTACTTCTCATTATTGAAGATAGAGACAACTCAGAATATTATTTAATCATCTGACAACTAAAGTTACTCAGAATCAGAGAGCCTGGAAGCACTGAAAAAGGTTATTAGTTCTGATCACTTGCCTCCAGAAACAGGGAAATGACAAAATGACATTTTCTTTTTTTTTTTTTAATAATTTTTTTTTAATTTTTAAACCCTTAACTTCTGTGTATTGACTTATAGGTGGAAGAGTGGTAAGGGTAGGCAATGGGGGTCAAGTGACTTGCCCAGGGTCACACAGCTGGGAAGTGTCTGAGGCCAGATTTGAACCCAGGACCTCCCATCTCTAGGCCTGGCTCTCAATCCACTGAGCTACCCAGCTGCCCCATGAGAAAGCATTTTCAAACAGCCTTCTCCCTTATTTTTTAAATCTTCTCTGAAATGTAGATCCTACAGGCTTCTCTAATAGCCCTTTTCACTGTTTAATACCTGATGACATGTAAACAAATTTATTCTGGCTGCAATTTAATGCCATTTCCTGCCTGATTTTTTTGTGGAGAAGGAGAACACCTGGTCCAATACACAATTAAAACTTTTATTCCTATTATTTTGCTGGCATATTTGGAACTTTGCCTTCTGGGTATAGTTTTTTGTTTCATTCAGAAAGAAATTGAAATATGGAACATGATGTGTACTCTGTGTTCTTAACTTGTGGAATGAGTACAATTTAATCCCTTCTAGGATTACTGTCATCGGATATTAAGGAACTTTATAAACAGGTATAATGATTACCATAGAATCACAGGATATTAGTATTAGAAAGGACTATAGAAATCACCTACAATAGCTCCTTCACTTCACAGATTTAAAAAAGAAAAGCTTGAAGTGAATCAATCAAGGAGCATATACTAAGTTTCCTACCATGTGCTATGTACTTTGCTACCCTAACAATATAAATACAAAAATGAGAGTCTCTTCTCTGAATAAATTTATATTTTATATGTCTCATAAATTCAGGTTACAACCAGAGTTTCTATTTCTTTCATTCCTTGCATATCTATTAACCAATTTTAACACTGTTCTAGGTTGCTAAAAGTTAAGAATATGATTTTTATGTAAATATTATGACCAGGAAATTGAATGTTTTCTTAAGTGCAATATTTCATATAAAATTTTCTCTCTTCCAGGCTATATTCAGTACACAAAGGATTCATAAATGTTTCTCACTGAAGTAATTTGTATCTCAATATTTCAATTCACTTATTTACCACTAATGTTGGGACCATGTAGAAAATTATAATAAAGATCACTAATAGCAATTTTTTTTGCATCCAATGTGTTCCTTTTTTCCTTTTGAAAACTATTCAATCTATCAAATATTTTTAAATTTTGTTTATTGATGCCTTTTTTAAAAAATGAACTCCAAATTTTTCCCGTACCTGTAGCCTCTTCCCCACCTATTGAGAAGGCAAGTAGTATGATATCATTTATACATTTGAAGTCATACGAAACATGTTTCCGTATTTACCTTGATGCAAAAACAAAACAAAACAAAAGAAGACAATACAGAGCAAGGAACATAAAGTGAAAAAATGAGCTTCAGTCTTCACTCAGAATTCATCACTTCTTTCTCTGGAGGTGGAAAGGATTTTTCATCATGGGGTCTTTGGAATTGTCTTGGATCATTGTCTTGATCGTGGTATCTAAGTCTTTCACAGCTGATTATTCTTACATTATTGCTATTATTGTGGACAATATTATTCATTTTTTGCAGCCTTCATTTTGCATCAGTTCTTATGTCTTCCCAAGTTTTTCTGAAACCATGCTGCTTATCATTTCTCATAGCAAATTGTATTTCATCGCAACCATATACCACTATTTTTTGCTATTGCCCAATTTGTGGTCATGCCTTTAATTTCCAATTATTTTACCACCACAAAACATTATGCTATAAATATTTTTGTACAAATTGATCTTTTCCCCTTTTCTTTGATCGGTCTGGGTCACAACCCTAGTAGTGGTAATGCTGCACCAAAGGTTATCCACAGTTTTATGCATCTTTGGGCATATTGTCAAGTTGTTCTCCAGAATAATTGGTAGGGCCAGTTCACAACTCCCCTAATAGTATAATAGTGCCTCAATTTTTCTATCTCCCCTCCAGCAAGTGTCATATTTGTTTTCTGTCAAATTAGTTAATCTGATAGATATGAGAAGGTAACTCAGAGTTGTTTAAATATACGCTTCTCTATTCAGTAGCAATTTAATATTTTATTTTTCTAATTAGATATGAAATCAATTTTTAACATTCTTTAAAAAAGTTAATGTCTAGGGGCAGTCCAAATCAGTGTAGAGGCTGCCATTTGTCCACTTGAATTAGAGGTAGACCCACGGGAAGTGATGAAAGACACTTTCTCTTCAAGTATGTTGGTTACTTCCTGTGAAGGAGTTCCCGCTTTGAACTTGGTGCTGAAGGATCTCTGAGGTGACCTCAGGCAGCTTCTACTCAGAATGGTCACGTGGGTAAGTTAGGCTGACTTCCTTAGGCCTACCTTGGCGTTTCCAAACTCTGCCTTTAAGTAGGTTCCAGCCTACCTGATTTTCTAGGCCTCATGGTTTGTAGCCTCATTTATTTAGCCTTTTAACCTTCTCTCTCCATCCAGGCCTCTGCAGGCCTGGACTAGCCTCTCCCTCTCTCTATTTCCCTACCTTTTACTTTCCTAATTGTAAATAAAAATACCTTAAATCCGAAAAAAAAAAAGTTAATGTCTAAATTCTACCGTTGTCTCTTTCTACTCCCTCCCTGAGACAGCAAATAATTTGATATAGGCTATACATGTGCAGTCAGGTAAGATATTCTATACTAGTAATATTGTGAAAGAAAACACAGTAAAAAAAACTCACTAAAAATAAAGTGAAAAAGTATTCTTAAAGCTGCATTCAAACTCCATTAGTTCTTTCTTTGGAGGTGAATAGCATTTTTCATTTTAAGTTCTTTAGAATTGCAAACATTCACAGTTGATCATCATATAACATTGCTGTTATAATGTAAAATGTCCTTCTGGTTCTTCTTAGTTTACTTTGCATCAATTCACATAAGTCTTTCCAGGCTTTTCTGAAAGCATCCTGTTGGTCATTTCTTTATATCATAATATTATTCCAAGAAAATTATATACCACAACATTTATCTATTCTCCAATTAATAAATATCCTTTCAATTTCCAATTCTTTGCCACCACAAAAAGAGCTGCTATAAATATTTTTGTACATATAGGTCTTCCCCCGACCACTTTTTTAATGTCTTTTTGGGATACATGTCTTGTAGCTGGATAAAAGGGTATGTAATTTTTTAGTCTTTTGGGGAACAGTTCTATACTGCTCTCCAGAATGTTTTATAAGTCCAATTAAAGTGCATTTGTGTCCTGACTTTTCAACTTCTGATTCAATATTTGTCATGTTTCTTTTCTGTCATATAAGCCAACTTGATATGAGTAAGGTAGGACCTATGAGTTGTTTTAATTTGTATTTTTCTAATTAATAGTGCATCAGACTAATTTCAAACGACAATATTTATTGTTGAATCCTTAGTCTAAAAACTATTTATCATTTGGGGAATTAATTGTATTCTTATAAATTTCACTAAGTTCTCTCTATATTTGAGAAATGAGGCCTTTATCAGAGAAAATTGCTACAAATTGATACTCCCCCCCTCTCATTTTTCTGTTTTCCTTCTAATCTTGGCTGCATTAGTTTTGTTTGTGCAAAATCTCTTTAATTTAATGTAATTAAAATGACCGAGGTTCTGGGTTAAGATGGCGGCAGAGTAAGAAGCAGCTCTTAACCTCTCCTGATCAAAACACACAAAACTCCTCAAGGGGACATAAAAACAAGTCCAGACGAACAGAGGAACCCCCACAACAGGACACAGCGTGGAAGGTACGTGGAATCGAGGCATTTCCATGCTATAAAGGGGTGAAACAGCCCTCACGAAATCGTGGGCTGAGCAACCACCCCACCCCCATCCCCTCCACACACATCTATAGCTCAGAAGCCAGCTAAAAACAAATAGAGCAAGTATGGGGCACCCATCGAGTCATTGGCAGCTCCGGGGCCTGTTCCTGAGAGCAGCAAGACTTAGGACCCCATTAAGCCAAAAAACGCAGGTGAAATCTGAGCGTGGGAGTAGGACGCAGGGCTCAGAGCACAGGATGAGCAGAGCGCAGGCTGAGAGCACAGGCACTGCGGAGGCGTGGGTGGAGGCAGACATAGCCAGGAACTAAAGCCTAAGTGGGGAACAAGTGTGGACGGGTATACGACTGTGGAAGCAGCGCCCTGAGACTTGTAAAGAAACCTCCGGCAGAGGATCAAGCAAGGGGGTCCAACAGGGGGCTTGACCTTGGAAAAAACCAGAACTCAGACCTCAGGAGCCAATAGATCGCGGACAGACACTGAGCGAGAGGATAAATCTGAAAAGCTGCTGGGCTAACGATGGCTACTCAGTCTCAGGAAGTTCAGAAGAGAAAGAATAACAACAAGAAAAAGAAATCTTTAACACTCGACAGCTTTTACACAGAGAAAATCCAGACAACCGAGCAAACAGAGGAGGAGAACAAACAAGCATCCGGACCATCCTCAAATAAGGAAAACTCCTCACAAGCTATGGAAGAGTTCAAAACTGAGATTTTGAGGAAAATGGAAGAGATCTGGCAAGAAAATAACTGTTTAAAAGGTAGAATCATGCAATTGGAAAGTGAGGCTCAGAAACTGAACACCAGAAATGACCAGATTGAAAAGGAATACCAGAAGATTATGGCCAAAAACCAGAAGATTATAGCCAAAAACCGAAAGATTATAGCCAAAAATCAGTCCCTAAAGGCTAGAATTGAGCAAGTAGAAACTAATGATCTCTCAAGACAACAAGAACAAATAAAACAAAGCCAAAAGACTGAAAAAATAGAAGGAAACATGAAATATCTCAATGAGAGAATGACAGACCAAGAAAACCGGTCTAGAAGAGACAATTTGAGAATCATTGGTCTTCCAGAAAAACCAGAAATTAATAGAAACTTGGACTCCATACTAACAGAAATAATTCAGCAAAATTGCCCTGAAGTCCTACAACAAGAGGGCAACATAGACATTGAAAGGATCCATAGAACACCTGCGGTGTTCGATCAAGAACGGAAAACACCAAGAAATATCATTGCAAAATTCAAGAGTTTCCAAGCAAAAGAAAAAATCTTACAAGAAGCCAGAAAGAAACAATTCAAATATCAAGGAGCACCAATCAGGATCACACAGGATCAGGAATCCTCAACGCTAAAAGACCGCAAGGCGTGGAATACAATATTCAGAAAGGCAAGAGAGCTGGGCCTGCAACCACGGATCAACTACCCATCAAAATTGACTATATATTTCCAGGGGAAAGTATGGGCATTCAACAAAATTGAAGAATTCCAGGTATTTGAACAGAAAAGACCAGGGTTAAATGGAAAGTTTGATATCCAACCACAAAAATCGAGAGAAACCTGAAAAGGTAAATAAGATACAGAGGGGAAAGAAAGAAAACTTATAATTTTTAAATTTGCCTTTTTAAGGGCCTCAGTGAGATCTAATTATCTGTATTCCTTTGTAGAGAAATATTATGTATAATTCTCTGTAGTGAACTCTATTCACTATTATAATATTCACTATTATAGTAATCAGAAGAATAATTAACAGGGTGAGGGTGGAACACTAAATAATCTAAGATGGCATGGGGGATGGGAAAAAGGGGGAGAATAGCAGGGGTCACCAAGAGAAACTTGAGCGAATAAGAAAATAGAATATTCTATTACACACAAAGAGGGCATGGGAGAGAGAGGGGACAAATACTATTATAAGAAGGAGAGGAAGAGAGCATAAAGAGGTAATAATCAAACCTTACTCTCAGTGTAATCAACCCGGAGAGGGAAGAGTAGCTATACTATCCATTGGGAAATAAAACTCTTATCTTGCCCTTCTGAGGAAGTTAGAAGGGATAAACCAAGGGGAGC
>NC_058132.1:483112096-483136864 GCF_016433145.1 Gracilinanus agilis
GGTTGATTACACTAAGAGTAAGGTTTGATTATTACCTCTTAATGCTCTCTTCCTCTCCTTCTTATAATAGTATTTGTCCCCTCTCCCTTCCATGCCCTCTTTGTGTGTAATAGAATATTCTATTTTCTTATTCGCTCAAGTTTCTCTTGGTATCCCCTGCTATTTACCCCCTCTTTCCCATCCCCCATGCCATCTTAGATTATTTAGTGTTCCACCCTCACCCTGTAAATTATTCTTCTGATTACTATAATAGTGAATATTATAATAGTGAATAGAGTTCACTACAGAGAATTAAACATAACATTTCTCTACATAGGAATACAGATAATTAGATCTCACTGAGGCCCTTAAAAAGGCAAATTTAAAAATTACAAGTTTTCTTTCTTTTCCCTCTGTAACTTATTTACCTTTTCAGGTTTCTCTGGATTTTTGTGGTTCGATATCAAACTTTCCATTCAGCCCTGGTCTTTTCTGTGCAAATACCTGGAATTCTTCAATTTTGTTGAATGCCCATACTTTCCCCTGGAAATATATAGACAATTTTGATGGGTAGTTGATCCGTGGTTGCAGGCCCAGCTCTCTTGCCTTTCTGAATATTGTATTCCAAGCCTTACGGTCTTTTAGTGTGGAGGCTGCCAGATCCTGTGTGATCCTGATTGGTGCTCCTTGATATTTGAATTGTCTCTTTCTGGCTTCTTGTAAGATTTTTTCTTTTGCTTGAAAGCTTTTGAATTTGGCAATAATATTTCTAACCGATTTCTTCTCTGGGTCGAATATGGTGGGTGTTCTATGGATCCTTTCGATGTCTATATTGCCCTCTTGTTGTAGGACTTCAGGGCAATTTTGCTGAATAATTTCTTTTAGTACGGAGTCCAGGTTTCTATTAATTTCTGGGTTTTCAGGAAGACCAATTATTCTCAAATTGTCTCTTCTAGACCGGTTTTCTTGGTCTGTCACTCTCTCATTGAGATATTTCATATTTCCTTCTATTTTTTCAGTCTTTTGACTTTGTTTTATTTGTTCTTGTTGTCTTGAGAGATCATTGGTTTCTAATTGCTCGACTCTAGCCTTTAGGGACTGGTTATCGGCTATAATCTTTTGGTTTTCGGCTATAATCTTTTGGTATTCCTTTTCAATCTTGTCATTTCTGGTGTACAATTTGCTTATCAGTTCATTTGATTTCTGAGCCTCACTTTCCAATTGCAAGATTCTACCTTTTAAACTGTTATTTTCTTGCCAGATCTCTTCCATTTTCCTCAGAATCTCAGTTTTGAACTCTTCCATAGGTTGTGAGGAGTTTTCCTTATTTGAGGAGGGTCCGGATGCTTGTTTGTTCTCCTCCTCTGTTTGCTCGGTTGTCTGGATTTTCTCTGTGTAAAAACTGTCGAGTGTTAAAGACTTCTTCTTTTTGTTATTATTCTTTCTCTTCTGAACCTCCTGATGCTGAGTAGCCATCATTAGCCCAGCAGCTTCTCAGCTTTATCCTCGGGCTCAGTGTCTGTTCCCAATCTATTGGCTCCTGAGGTCTGAATTCTGGTTTTTTCCAAGGTCAAGCCCCCTGGTGGGCCCTCTTGCTTGTTCCTCTGCTGGAGGTTTCTTTACAAGTCTCAGGGAGCTGCTTCCACAGTCGTATACCAGTCTGCACTGGTTCCCCACTTAGGCTTAGTTCTGCCTCCACCCACGCCTCTACTCAGCCGGCTCTCTGCGCCCAGCGTCCTGCTCCGGCGCGCGCGCTCAGATTTCGCGTGCTTTTTTTGACTTAATGGGGTCCTAAGTCTTGCTGCTGTCAGGAACAGGTCCCGGAGCTGCTGATGACTCGATGGGTGCCCCAAACTTGCTCTATTTCTTTTTAGCTGGGTTCGGAGCTATAGGTGAGTGTGGAGGGGTTGGGGGTGGGGCGGTTGCTCAGCTCGCGATTGAGTGAGTGAGAGCCCTTTTTAGCTTGGAAATGTCTCGATTCCACGTACCTTCCACGCTGTGCCCTGTTGTGGGGTTCCTCCGTTCGTCTGGACTTGTTTTTATGTCCCCTTGAGGAGTTTTGTATGTTTCGGTCAGGAGAGGTTAAGAGCTGCTTCTTACTCTGCCGCCATCTTAACCCGGAAGCTCTCCATTTTGGTCTTTTTATGAGAGTTTTTAACTTTTTTTCCCTTGGTTTCATGCCCAATTCATTAATCTTCTCTTTCTCTCTCCTTTTTTAATATGGGTACTTAGGGATATACATTTTCCCTTGAGTACTGCTTTTGCTATATCCCAAAAATTTTGATATGTTTTTTTTCATTGTCATTCTCTTCAATGAAATCATTAATTATTTCTCTGGTTTGTTCTTTAAGCAACTAGTTTTGAAGAATCAGATTATTTCTTTTCAAATTAATTTTTATTTGCCTCTCCATGTACCCTTACAAATTACAATTTTTATTGCATTATAATCTGAAAAAGTTGCATTTATTATTTCTCCTTTTCTGCATTAATTTGCATTGTTTTTAATGCCCCAGTACATGGTTAATTTTTGTGAACATACCATGTGCTACTGAAAAGAAGGTGTATTACTTTTTATCCCTATTTCCTTTTCTCCATATGTCTATTAACTCTAATTTTTCTAAGATTTCATTCATATCTCTCACTTCTTTTTTCTTATTCATTTTTTTTTGGTTTGATTTATCTTGATCTGAAAGAGGAATGTTGAGGTCTCCCACTAGTATAGTTTTATTATCTATTTCCTCCTTAAGTTCCAATAGTTTCTTCTTTAAAAACTGGATGCTAAACCATGTGATACATACACGGTGAGTACTGATATTTCTTCATTGTCTATACTGCCTCTTATCAGGATGTAATTACCTTCCTCATCTCTTTTAATCAGATCTATTTTTACTTTGGCTTTGTCAGATATCAATATTGTGATTCCTGCCTTCTTTTTCTCAGTTGATGCCAAATAAATTCTGCTTCAGCTTATTACCTTTACTTTGCGTGTGTCTTCCTGCCTCATGTGTATTTTTTGTAGACAACATTTTAATCCATTCTTCTGTCTACTTTTTTATGGATAAGTTCGTCCCATTCAAATTCAGAGTTATGATTCCCACAGGTGTATTCCCCATCATTTTGATTTCCTCTTTTAGTCCTGCCCTTTCTTCTTTCACTATTTCCCTTTACACCAGTGTTTTTCTTTTAATCAGCTCCCTTTTCCTCCCACTCTTATTCAACTTTGTTTCTCATGCCTTCCCTTCTTATTGCCCTCTTATTTCTCCTTAAGGTCTATTAATTGCTCCCACCCCCAACCTCTCCTTCCTTTTTAATATTCCCTGTCCCACTCTACCCCTATAACTTCCTTGTAGGGTAAGATAGAGCTCTATACCCTAATAGATCTGCCTATTCTTCCCTCTCAGAACTGATTTCACTGAGAGTAAGATTTAAGTATTTTCTATTACCACTCTCTTCCTTCCCTTCTTATAATAGTATCCTTCCCATTTCCCATGTGCCTCTTTATGTGATAAATTTTTTCCTATTTTTCTTCTTCCTTCAAGTTTCCCTTAGTACCATCCTCTTTTTTTGTACCCCTCCAATTTTTAAAAAAATATCATCTTCATCAGCTCAATACTCCAGCTTCTGCCTATGAATACTACTTCTATCTCCTATGATAATGAAAATAATTTTTAAGAGTTACAGATATCATAGGGCTATAAATTTAGAGTGGAAGATAGCATTAGAAGTCGTCTAATCCAATTTAATCATTTTGCAGATGAGAAAAGAAATACACAAGGAAACTAAGGGGTTTCTTTAAGGTCCTACAGGTCATAAGTGGTAGAGATGTAATTTGACATCAAGTATTCTGATTTCAAAATCAATAGAATTTCAATGAACCATTCACACCTTTAATGTTATGGGTTTTTGATATTTTCCTAATTATAAAGAAACCCAATGAATTATCTAAAAATTGTATGGCTATCTCTAGTAATTCCTAATTTTTTTAAAATTAAGTATTATTGGAGTATTTTAGAATAGGAAGACATTTTCTATGAAACTTTCAATATATCTATGTGTGTATCTGTAAGTCATATATGCATATTTAATAATTCTCCCAGTTGCTAGTCCTTCCCATTCTCAAATTACCAATATAATTGTATATATGTACATATATATATACAAATATACACATATACACACACACATATATACTCATACACACATACACACACACCTGCTGTCCCTCCAATAAAATGTAAGATCCTTAAAGTAAGGATTGTTTATTTTACATTTTTTTTAATTTGTAGGACTTAGCACCATGCCTAGCATGTAGCAAATACTTGAAAAACTCTTGTTGATTGATGGAGTCTTTTGAGAAATGCTTCCTTAATTTGGATATTCCATAAGACATGCTTACCTTTGCAATAATTTACTATTTCAAAGAGAGAACATATTTAAATAAGAAGTGGTAGTTTCACAGATTATAGCAAGAGCTGATATAATTGCTGTGGTGATATTGATGTCTTTTTATTTTGTTTCATTGGAGGAAAATTATGTAATTTTTCAGATTTAAAACAAATCTAATGCAACCATGTCAACCTTAGTTTTTTCACTATAACTTTGAACTATAGACTATTTTTGATATATATTTTTTCAGCTTTAACTTAAAGTATATTTATAATACAATTTCATAGTGCACTTTTGTAAAATGTTTACAATTCAGGAATGAGTCCTATTTTTCATCCTAAGTGAGGAAAGTGAATAATAATAGGAAAAACCAATAATATAAAATTGTCAACTAAGCAATATGTTCACAGGTAGATTTCTAACACATTTGGAGAAAATAAAACAAATACAGTTTCTCCTCAAAAAAATAGCATAAGCAATCATTTTCACTTGAAAGATTCAAACAAGCTAATATTATTACTATTAAATGTGGACTCAGAAAATGAAAACATAGATGATGCTATTTTCTGAAGCAATGCATGATTTACAAGGAGACATATCAGAAAAACTCTAAAGAATATGAATAGAAAGGAGGGGGGAAGAAATCTTTTATTGTCCAGTTATTTATTCTTATTCTGAAACTTAACAAACACAAAATAAAATATCTATATCCATAATAGAATAAAAAGGAGATTGTATATGAAATTGCAAATCTTTATTAATTTTAACAGCTTGTTTTTCTTCAGAACAAAATAAGTAACAAGATGTACTTTTCAGACCTGTCCCACTTGTCTAGGCTTCCTTCTGGCCATTCTTCTGCTCTTGGTTTTCCATTTAAAAAAAAAGTTGC
The DNA here is from genome assembly GCF_016433145.1 of Gracilinanus agilis. NCBI lineage: Eukaryota > Metazoa > Chordata > Mammalia > Didelphimorphia > Didelphidae > Gracilinanus > Gracilinanus agilis. Next base: position 483,117,351 of record NC_058132.1, read on the forward strand.
TTCAAAGACCCTTTCCATCCATCCACTGGGGAAGTTAGAAAGAATTTTTAACAAATATGAATAGTCAATCAAAAGAAAAAATCCACATTGACTATGTCTCAACCTGTATTTCTTATGAAACTTTTATTCTTTTCTGTAAAGAGCTGAGTAGCATACTTCATTATCAAACCTGTGGAACTATGGGTGTTCACTGCAATAAATCAGGGTTCTTAAATATCTCAAAGTAGATTTTTTGTAACAAGAGTATTATGTAAATTGTCCTGCTGATCCTACTCATTCAATTTTGCATTATTTTTCAGATCATCCCCAGTTTTGCTGAGACTTTTTCCACAATTGATTTAATCATTTCTCAAGAAAAGGATACCCAATTTTTTTACTAGTATTAAATGAGTTGCCATGAATATCTTTGTGTGAATGGCCACTTTTCCTCTCTCATTGATCTTTATTGTACAGAAATTATAGTAATAAAGCTAGGTAAAAGAATATGCAAAGTTTGTTATTTTTGGGGAGTCATTTCAATTTAATTCTGGATGAACAATGAACTAATATTTATCCTCCCACAGTCTTTTGAACACTATTCATTTTTGCTTCTTTGGTCATTTTTATCAATATAATGGTTGTGGAATAGAACCTCGAAGTTCCATTAATTTGTATTTCTCTAATTAATAGTAATAGAAATAAATGTTATATCTTTTTGTTAGCTTGGACTTTTTAATTTAAAAACTGTCATCATTTTTTACAGTTTACCAAGTGGGGAATGGCTTTTCCCCTTATTTCTTCTTCTTTCTTTTTACCACAAATGTCAAGCATCACTTATTCCCCCACTCCCAGTTTTTCCTCTCTCATTCACTTTTTCTTGAATTCTTCTAGGAATTTTTTGTTGGGCTTGAGTCCAATTGGCATTTTGTTTTGAAACTTTTCTAGTAGATATTTTCACATTGTTTTACCTTCTGAATTTATGCTTTGGTGTTCTCTACTACCATAGTAGCTTTTTATAATCTCGTTCTTTTTTTGTAATAATTTATTCATTTTTCAACCTATTCCTTATCTTTGAACTTTATATTAAAATTGGGCTCTCCTCACCCTGGAGGTATGAAATCAGTGTTCCAAGATTCAGGCTTTTTCTTATTGCTCTTTTCAAAGCTATTTCTGGAATTATACATATTTTTTGTGCTTCCAAAATGGTATGTTCCAGGGAGAGGTGTGATCACTGCTTTTGGTCAGTGCTCTGGTCTTTATGCAGGGAGGGCCTCTGCTAATATGTAGCTGAAAGCATTAGAACTCCTCTTGGTCCTGAACCTGTCTCTAGGTCTCCCGATCCCCAGCAGCCACAGATACTCATGCTCCTTTTTTGCCATGGAACTATGATTAAGATCCCTGTTCCCTGTAAGCCATTATATCACCACCTCCCTTCCAAACTGGAGTTGCAATCTAAGGTAATAGAATTGCTAATTGCTAATCTGTGCCAGTTGCACCCAGAGCCAGGAAAGCATCTCCTGAAATCTCTTTCTGAGTAATTTTCCAACCTCCAAACTATCTCTGGAATGCAAGGTCCTGAAACTACTACTGCCATTGTCAAAGCCCCAAATGCTACAAAGGACCACCACTGATCTTACTACGTTGTTATGGATTGCTCTGCATTCCACCATAAACTTTTCCTGCCAACCTCCTAAGTTGTTTGTGGCTTGAAAAACATCTTACTCTGTCTCTTTTTGGCTCTTCTGGGTACCAAAATTTGATTTGGAATGTTATTTTAAAGTTGTCTAGAGGACAACATTGGGAGAGTTGTGATCTTGCTTCCATCCCCTAGGAATCTTTAATTGATTCTTGATTTTATTAGCATTTGCTCAATCCTCATGCAATGATCAGGTACAGTCTTCCCTCACTATATCATAGTTCACTTACAGTGGCCTCACTGTATCGCAGGTTTTAAAAAATATATATCTAATTCTGTATCTCAGAGTTTTCACTATAACACAGGATTTTGTGGATGGATCCTGTGCTGTACACAATGGAAATGCAGTACACCACTACAGGTATCACTTGTGCAAGTTTACCAAAGTGAGATTATACACAGCACATTATTGGCTGATGGAATGAAAAGTAACCAACTACAGTTCTATGCTCTATATCCTGGGCACTGATTGGCTCAATGTTTATAAGAGTATAGGGAAGGTTAATAAGAGTGTGCAAAAGATTTATAGGAGAGTAGGATGGGTTTATAAAGCTTTAACATATATATAAATAATAAAATAAGTATAATTCCGCTACTTTGCAGATTTTCACCTATGGAAGGGGTCTCTGGAATATAACTCCTGCAACAGGCGAGGGGTCACTGTATTTGCTCTTTTTTTTCATGTTATAACTCTCCAGTATATTGTAAGCTTCTTGAGGACAAAAACTATTTTTTTATTTAGACTTTTGCCTCCCAGTTTCCAGCCCATCACTTTGTATATATTTGGAACTAAATAAGTACTTATTGCATTGAAATGGATTGGATTGGATTGGAATGGAAGGTACCCAATAATCCTCAAGGGTGAATCTCTCTTGCCTCCCTTTTATAAATGCCCTATATTCACTCTTCCCCTTTGTACCACAAATGAGGGTTCTTTTTCTGCCTCTAGATAGCCCCAAATGCAAAAAAAAAAAATTCCTTGTGTTTTTTTTTAGGGAGCAGGATACAATAAATAGGAATAAGCCTTCAGCATTAGGTCAATGATGGAAGTCCTATCTCTGACACATATTAGCTCTGTGGTCTTGAGCAAGTCACTTAACCAATAAATGTACCTGAGTATATATATATATATATATATATATATATATATATATATATATATATATATATGTGTGTGTGTGTGTGTGTGTGTGTGTGTGTGTGTGTGTGTGTGTGTGTGTGTGTGTTTATGTGGGGGGAAGGAAAACTGATTGTAACTACTCTTTATACTTTTGGGATATGTATTTGTTCTGCTTAGAAAAGAAAGAAAAGGAAAAAAAACTAGATTAAAGCCTTACCTAGTAATATCAGTACTATATATATGAATGTTGTTAAGTGGTAAAGTTAATTTTACAGATTAGTTTAAAGAGGAGAATTTAGATACAAACTCTGGGAGAGGATTCTGACAAAGAGAGAAGGATTATGGGAGTTTACTGGCATTAAGGGACAGTCATTCTCTCTCCTCTTTTGGCTGAGTTGGAAGGAGGTTTTGCTCTTGTAAATTTCCGTTGGTAGTCCTAGTCTCTTGAAGAGATTAGTGATTTCCTAGATGGAGAGTTTGCTTTGAAGTGGGCTGCCTTTTCCTTGAGGTACACGGACCATTTGCCAGTGATCTATTTGCCAGAAATCCAATTGGCCTAGGTCACCCAAGGATTATCTAATGAAGCCATTCCCAGGTTTTAGGTAAAGCCTCAAATACACCAGTGAGTCCTTCCTTCCTCTGTTTCCTTTTTGTTAATCCATATAAATTAGGATAGGATAGTCAGATAGCTTTTGGGGTATTAGTTAAGAGCAGGGAGCTGTAGGCAGGGCTCAGAGAAGATAAGAAGGCCTTCCTCTTCTGAGGTGTGTAGAGGTTGAGTGGAGCCTAGATTTTAATAATGTTAGGATCTTGCCTACCATTTCCCTTGCTCCAACCTGATTATTTGATAATAAACTTGTTTTTCTATAGCCTAAAGGTTTTGTGCTTTACTGGCCTAGAGAGTTCTAGAGAATTCCCTGGATGGGTTGTTATCATCTCCCATCCATTTAGGGAGGATTCTTATTTCATATGTATCCTATAATATAACATTGGTTACATTCATACTTGTAAATTTCCCCTTATATCTCCTTTAAGATTAAGGCAAACTTTTCCTTCTTGAAAGCAATGGTATTATTTCAAATAAAGAACAGTTCTTTTTAAATTCCCAAATAAACATGACTTATGAGCCCCCATCATATCTTTACCTTAACAAAAGAATATATTTCTATCTTAAATAAGAAGTTTATGTTCACAGATCCAATTATTTGCACCCCAAATTAATCCTATGATAAATGTATCATTGTAAACAGTGGTCAGAGATTCATAAACAAATAGTATTACACAGTAGAAAAATTACTTTAAACATCAGACACAACTCCTCATATTTCCCAGAATCTCAGTTGTCTTTTTTATTTTTCAAATCCATCATCTCAATAGTTATAAAGAATAAGATTCATACAACCCTATGAAGTCATAAGGAATTAATGTCTTATTATTTTACTATGTCTTATAATGTGTTTAACATTTATAATGAGCAATCAAATATACTTAAGAACATTCTTAGGAGATTCTATTTGAGGAGAATGAGAATCCTTGGTTTACCAGACTTGAGATAAAGGAAATTGGGTAATATATTGCTCTTATTTATATTTTTTCTTTCATTTTTTCCCTTGAATTTAACAGAGAATTTTTGGAAAAAGTTTCTTAAAAGCAAGTAATGCATTGCAACTCCAAGCTCTGCAATGAGATTTAGATTCCAGGTAAAAATCAATCAGGATCTCTGTGAAACAGTAAAACATGTACCCAAGAATTCATATTTAAAGGCTTAAAAATTAACCCCCCCACCTTTCATTGAAGATGCCTTGCACAGGGAATAAACAAAAATTCACATATCATTTCTTACGCCAGTTACTGTATTCAGCAGTGCCAGGACTATGAAGATAAATGCCATATAGACCTACACTGGAAGAACTTTTACTTGAAAAGGAGAAATCATGCCCATTTTTTAATATTTAAAATATATGCATATATACACACAGAATGTATACAAAATGAATATAATGAATCCATTAGCAACTGGGAATTCAAGAAGATCTTCTCACTGAAGATGGCATTGAGTTGTATCTTGAAGAAAATCCAGATTCCAAGAGGTAGAGATAAAAAGGGAGAGCATTTCATGTATATGAGACAACCAGCATGAAGACAGAAATTCCAGGATAGCTGGATCCCACTGTGCATAGAGGAGAGTAATGCTCAAAAATCTAAAGATAATAGGGATCAGGGTGTGAACAACTTTAAATACAAAACAGTGAAGGTTTTACTTGATCGTAGAGGTAATAGATAGTCACTGTAGCTTAATTTTTGTGGAAGAGATGAAAGAATCATAGCTGAGCTGTAGGAAAATACCACTTTGGCCGATGTATGGAGGATGGATTGAAATGGGGATAAATATAGTAGAAGACAATCAAATAGGAGGCTATTCCAATAGTTTGCATGAGATGTGATGGGGGCCTAAATTATACTGATGGCCGTGTGAGTAAATATATGAAGCAATACACATTAGCCATATCATAGACATAAAAAAAGACAAGATTAACAATTAATTAGATATGTGTGGTGAGACTCTGGAATTAAAGTTGTGAAAATGAGTGCCTGGATGAATACCTTTGGAGTAATAAGGAATCTGAAAGGAGAGAAGAATTTTGGAAGAAAGGTAATGATTTCTACTGTGCACAGGATGAGTTTGAGTTTGTCTATGTTTTCAATTTTCTATTTTATGTATAAAATTGTCTGAAGGTGAAGAACTTCATTATACTTAGAAGACAGGGTTTTTCTGAAAGGTGGGGATTATGAGGAATGAAAAGGAAGGCTGAATAGAGATGCCAAAAAAAGTGAAAAGAAAAAAGAATCTAAATGAAATATTTTTTAAAAAGGATGTAGAAAAGATATTACAGGTAAGCAAGATAATATTGATACTCAGAATAAAATTAATGCTTTAAAAATAAATTTCATGTACCAGATTCATTTTATATATATTCTTCTTTTCTGTTCCTTTTATATGGATATATTCACATTTGTTGATGTTTGTCAAGTTCATAATAAAATGAATGAATTTATAAACTAATAAATGAATAAATGATGATAGTTACATTCATTCATTTATATATAGATGAAAGAGAGGTTATGGTCAAATTGTGATTAGATTCAAATGGAGGAGCATGTTTTTTATTTGATGCTAGAGGAAACAGTCCTCTGAAGTAGGTAGGCTAGGAATTGTACTGTTTTATTCTAAAATGATGCTTCTCTTCCCCAAGTTTTGTCTACCAATATACCTGTTTTTTGTAGCAATGAATTCTTAAGGTGTTTGTTGTGGAAAGGCTTCACAGTAATCCACCTGTATTGTCTTTTTGTGATGACATTAGTTGTATACATAGTTTAAGTCTTCAGAGAAAAGAAAAATATTTTTATTTCAAATGTTAGTTAACAGCTTGTCTCTACACAGACAGACGTTAGGATCATCATTTGAATATATTATTGAAAGCTCTAGTTATCCTGAATTTGTTACATCCAACAAATTAAATCATATATTTTCAGTTTTATATTTTCAATTTAATTATATATATTCACATATAAATGAATTATCTATTTCCTAGATTTTGGCTTTCCCAGAATTTTGAAGATATATTTTAAGGTAGTCTGGGACTCAAGAGGTGAACTGGAGTATTACAATACAGTCCAGAAGAAACTCTAGCATCTAGGGAATAGGGGACAACTGAGATCTGTAAACTAAAAGAATTGCTGATAATTTTATACACATAATAACTCAAATAAATATTATTACTTAAAATTTACAAAGAATTGGCCTCCCAACATCTAGCTCCAATAGTATGTAATAGAAGTAGTATTATTGCAATTTTAATGTGGAAATAGCCCCTGAGAGACCAAGAGATTTGATCATGATGAAAGAACTAGTAAATATCAGAGCTGAGATTTTCTCCTTGGTTTTCTGACTCCAAATTCAGGGCTTCTTTCCACTTTTTTCCCAAAGTGGATAGGGGTAGGAGCTGGATATCAGAGAGACTCGTCATTTATGAGAGGTAGGGCATCATGCTCTGTAGCAAATCTGAAATGGTCAGAAAGCCAAGGGTCCAAGGGTCCCAAAAGAAATACAGTAAAGTAGTCTAGGTGAAGCATGGAACAAGTCTGAACAAGGATATGTATGAGATGTAGATTCATCAGAGATAACTAAAATCTATCTTTTGATTACATAGGTACACTCTGACTAGTCCAAGTTATTAGGTCCTATTGTTGCTGAAAGGACTGATATTTTACTACTTCTTTTCCCCCATAAGGCCATTTTAATGGTCTTTAACACCAGTTTGGTTACTTCTAAGCTGCTCAAGTTAATCTGGGATGAGGTAGGAAGGTGAATCTGTTGGCTCAAATTCAATTTATGGGATTTTCATTGAAGATGAATTTATCTCTGCTCTCCATGATCCTCACTGCAGTGAATAGTTCAGAAAGACAATGCAACTGCTCCAAATAGCTATCGATTTGCACTCTGCTGGATATAGCTTTACAAGCAGATGTTGCTTTTTCTCTCTCTTTTTACTTCTCTAAAAAGTACCATACTGTTTGGGTTAAAAGAAAAGCTCAAGGCTGAATCATTCACAGATTCATTTCACTCAAAAAAATCTTATGAAAATCAATAAGCACATAACAGAAGTCTCTCTTTATCTGGGATCATAGGATATTATTAGAAGACATCCTTGAGATCATCTAGTTCAGTTCTTCCATTTCATAGTAGAGGACTTAACTAAGACTACAATGGAAGAACCCAAACCTATGTCAGTGGGTCTTCTGTTACTTAAGTTATAATGGTCTCAATTTAAATATATATAAAATAAAAGAATGAACTTGCTTATCTTCAAAGAATGATCCAGTTCAAATTTAATATACCATGAAGCGCTGATTCCACATGTGATTTTCCCCCATTAGATCATGTGCAATGGCTCCATATTTAATCTCCAATATATCAATATTCCTTGTATAACATGGCACTAATCAATTTCTTTAAAAACACACAATCACAACAAACCTTCCTCCAAGATAATATCATAAGGCACCAGTTTACTGTCTTTAATTCTGCAACTAATGATCTTAGATGTAATGATGCCCTAATTTATGATGAAAGGGACAGATATGAGACTTAGTACCAGGAATATCTTATTACAAATTCTACCTCAGACACTTGAGATCTTTGATCCCAAGGAAGTCATTTAATTTCCCTTAGACTCAGTTTTCTAGTTTGTAAATGTAGGGGTTAAACTTGGAGTTCCCATCCTCCACTGAAGTTTTATATCTGTGATTCTATGACCTTGAAATGATGGATTTTAAAGAAATCTGATGCTCTATCTTTATTTCTTAATGACATTGAAAGAAAATTTTCCCCAATTTTTTAAATCTTAGGTTAGTATAAACATGAGTGAGGAAGGGATGAAATTCTTTTTAATATCTACTTAGTGAAGATTGAATTTCAGTTCCTCTTGTTTACTTAGGACCTTTATTATGGTTCTAAAAAGTTATTTATAAAATTCACATTTTACCCTGAAAGGAGATACTTTGTTTCAAGGAAGTCTCAGTTCCCAAACAGTATTAAAGGAATCAGAGTTGTCAAGAAAGAAAACTACAAAATAATTTTAAAGAAAACAAAGTATATGACTTTTAAAAATATGTGGTAATAATGACTTATAGAGGTTTAATTAAAATCAAGGTAAATCCACTTTTATTTGGACAAATTAAAAGAAATGACCCAGGGGCAGCTGGGTAGCTCAGTGGATTGAGAGCCGGGCCTAGAGATGGGAGGTCCTAGGTTCAAATCCGGCTTCAGACACTTCCCAGCTGTGTGGCCCTGGGCAGGTCACTTGACCCCCATTACCTACCCTTACCACTCTTCCACCTATAAGTCAATACACAGAAGTTAAGGGTTTAAAATAAAAAAATAAAAATAAAATAAAAGAAATGACCCATCTGAACTGGAAACAAGTTAAAATTAACATCACCCAGAATGTGTCTATAGTCATAAACTTGATATTACTTCGCAATTGTTGTCCAGCAATGGAGAACTCCAAGTGCCTTGTGAAGTTTTGTAAATTACAGTATCAGTATTTTCTTCCGTGGCCACTTTAATAGGGTTTCATTTAATTGGAAGCAGCCCCTTCAGGAATCCTATAAAAAAGCAGAAAAGTTTTGCTTCCCTAAAAACTTTGTGCTTGCATTTTCTTATGGTTGATCCTTCCTTTTAAAGTATCATGACAAAAGCAATGTAGTACTGGATAAAAAATTGAAGGGTGGACCAATGAATATCAAGGGGTGAATGACCTCAGCAATCTAGTATTTGATAAACACAATGATCTCACCTTTTTGGATTAGAACTCACTATATGACAAAAACTACTGGGAAAATTAGAGAACAGTATGACAAAAATTAGGTTTAGATAAATATCTTACACCCTATAAAGATAAGTTCAAAATGGATAGATGATTTAAACATAAAGAATGATATAAATAAATTAGAGGAACTGTCAGATGTATGAAGAAGGGAAGACTTTATGACCAAACAAGAGATAGAGAAAATTAAAAGATATAAAATGAACAATTTTCTTTATATTAAGTTAAAAATGTTTTGTACAAAAAAACCCACGATGCAACCAAGATTAGAAGGCAATCAACAGACTGGGAACATTTTTATAACAAATTTCTCTGATTAAAGTCTTATTTCTCAAATATACAAGGAACTAAATCAAATTTATAAGAATCCAAGTCATTCCCCAATGGTCAGAGGTTATGACTAGGCAGTTTTTAGATGAAAAAATCATTGCTATCAATAATCATATGAAAAAAAGTTCTAAATCCTTCTTGATTAGAAAAATGCAAATTAAAACAATTCTGATGCACCACCTTATACTTCTCATATTGGCCAATATGACAGTAAAGGAAAAAAAAATAAATTTTGGAAGGAATAACAAATGATGGCAAAATTGGGATACTAATGCATTGTTGATAGAGTTGTGAATTGGTCCAACCATTCTGGAGGGCAATTTAGAATCATGACCAAAAGACTAAAAATGAATATTTTAGTCTAGCAATACCACTAATAGGTTTATATCCCAGAGACATCTCTAAAAATGGAAAAGGACTTGTTTGTACAAAAAATATTTATAGCTGCTCTTTTTGTATTCCTCAATTGGGGAATGGATGAAAAAATGTGGTATATGATGGTGAAGGAATACTATTGTGCTGTAAGGAATGATGAACAGGATGATTTTGAAAATAATTGGAAAGACTTATGTGATCTAATACAGAGTGAAATGTGCAGAACCAGAACATTGTAGGCAATAACTGAAAAATTGTGGAACAATGAAATATAATAGACTACTAGTAAGAGCAACATAATGATCCAGGACAATTTTGTGAGACATATGAAAAAGAATGCTATCTACTTCCAGAAAAAGAACTGTTGGGAACATAAATATAATTAATAGTATATGATTTATCATGATTATTTGGTTATAAGACTTAGAGTTTTGGTTTTGTAAGATTATTCACCTACAAAAATGAGTAATAGGGAAATATGTTTTGCTTAATTATACACGTATAATTCAGACTGAATTGCTTGTCTGTGAGGGCAGAGACAACATGAATTATACAGCTTTGGAAAACTTATGTGAAAATTTGTTATTAAAATGAAAAAATAAAGGAAGGAAGGAAGGAAGGAAGAAAGGATAAAAGGAAAAAAATTAAAGTATAATGAGTATTTTTGTCCTCCTTAAAAAGTATAGTCTTATGCATTGGATCAGAAAAAGCATGTCTTATTTACTGTCTCCTAGAAAGAGCCACATTTCTCCATGATGTCCCATCAATCAGCGTGTATCTTTTTGGATTTGGAAAGGTTTAGAGGTTGGTTAAGACATCAAGATTCAAAGGATAATGATGATAATTATTAACAGGTCAGCTTTCATCTAATCTCATGGCAAAGAATTATGGTTTTAAAGACTCACCAATATTTACTGTCTGATAAAGTAACAAAGGAGGTATAAAAATATAGCCTGAAAATAACTGACCATATCTCTCATTTTGAAGACAAAAAATGATAAAAATAAAGAGTTTAAGGAACTTTAGTTAAAGTCACAATATGTAGGAGAGTTAGGATTCAAATTTAGGATTTCTGTCTCCTGATTTAATGTTCTCTGCACCTTAATCATTTTCTCTCTCCTATTAAAATATTGCCCAGCTGTATTCCTTATGCAGTATACTTTAATGGAAGGATACCAGTAGTTTAATCTGCATATTAATTGACCATGTAAATGAATAATTCTGAATTAGAAGAGTAAGATTAACATGTACAAACATGTTTCTATTAACTTGCTTAAATCATTTCTATGTAGATAACCAAATGAAAAACTTCTATTTAGCTCCTATTCAGATGATCATAAATTCTTACAAAAGATGAAACCTCACTTAATGAAGTTGTATGTGCATTTGAAAATTGTGTAATCAATAGTTTTCTATCATTTTTATTCAAACAATTATTGAATTAAGATATAATTACCCCGATGCCAAGATAAATTCAAAATGGGCAAATGACTTAAACATAAAAATGAAATCATAAATAAATTAGGTGAACATAGAATAGTATATCTGTCAGATCTGTGGGAAAGGAAGTTAAGGAGAAGCAAGAGATAGAGAACGTTGCAAAATGTAAAACAAATGACTTTAAATTATGTCAAATTAAAAAGGTTTTGTACAAACAAAACCAATGGAAATAAAATTAGAAGGAAAGCAACAAACTGGGAAACATTTTTATTACAAAACTCTCTCATAAAGGTTTAGCTTCTAAAATATATAAGGAACTAAGTCAAATTTACAAAAAAATCTAACCATTCCCCAATTGACAAAAGGTCAAGGGACATGAAGAGACAGTTTTCACATGATGAAATCATAAGTATCAATAAGCACACGAAAAAGTCTTCTAAATCCCTCCTGACAAAAGAAATGCAAATTAAAACAATTTGGAGGTACCACCCTACACCTAGTAAACTGACCAATATGGCAGCAAAGGAAAGTGAAAAATGTTGGAGGGGAGGTGGCAAAATTGGGACACTAATGCACTGCTGGTGTTGTGAATAGGTCCAACCATTCTGGAGGGCAATTTGGAACTATATGCAAAGGGCTTTAAAAGAATGCCTACCCTTTGACCCAGTCATACCACTTCTGGATTTGTACCCCAAAGAGATAATAAGGGAAAAGTCTCATACAAAAATATTTATAGGCGTGCTTTTTGTGGTAGCCAAAAATTGGAAAATGAGGGGATGTCCCTCAATTGGGGAATGGTTGAACAAATTATGGTTTCTAATAATGATGGAATATTATTGTGCTGAAAAGAACAATGAACTGGAAAGACCTCCAGGAATTGATGCAGAGCCAAATGAGCAGAACCAAGACAACACTGCACACAGAGACTGATACATTATGGCATAATCAAATGTAATTTCTACTAGCAGCAATGTAATGACCCAGGACAATCCAGAAGAATTTATGAGAAAGAACACTATCCACATCCAGAGAAAGAACTGTGGGAATAGAAATGTAGAATAAAAACATATGATTAATCACGTAGTTTGTTAGGGATATGATTAGAGTTTTGATGTTAAAAGATCACTTTACTGCAAATATGAATAACATGGAAATAGGTTTTGAACAATGATACATGTATAACCCTGTGAAATTGCCTATCAGCTCCAGGAGCAGGGATATAAGGGGGTGGGAATCATGAATCATATAACTGTGAAAAAATATTCTAAATTTTAAAAAATACATAATTGCATTAGGTCTAGATATCACAAACTATCTTCCCTTCTGTTCAGCTATCAGTCAGTATGTTTCTGATACTGCTAAAATGGAAGTTCCACATTGTTATGTTTTCACCCTTTTTAGTGAACCATTCTAGTAGTATTGATTCATGATGTTATGTATCTCCACCGACGTGCGATAATAGAGAAATCTAAACCATTGAATGGGTTTTAATTAACTTCAGTAGACTTATTTGGGTGAGGATAAGATCTGTTATTAAAGAAAACTGTAATCTTAGGATAATATTGGTTGACTAGAAGAAAATGTGGAAGATCTATGTGCAGCAAATATCTTCACTTCTATGGACTTCAGTTTTCCCATCTATAAAATGAGGAGATTAGACTAGATGGTCTTTAATATCTTTTTCAATAAAATTTTATGAAGGCAGCTGGGTATTCCAGTGGATTGAGAGCCAGATCTAGAGATTAGAAGTCCTCAAATCTGGCCTCAGACACTTCCCAGATGTGTGATCCTGGGCAAATCACTTAATCCCCATTGCCTAGCCCTTACCACTCTTCTGCCTTGGAACCTACCCATAGTATTGATACTAAGGTGGAAGGTAAGAATTTTTTTAAAAAAATAAAATTCTATGCCTCTGTAATCCTGTTTTAAGCAAAACTGACACAAAGAATTAATAATTTCTACACAATAAGGCTTGTTTTGCATCTTTCTATTCTGTAAGATTAATGAGTTACTTCCTGATTAATACAGATTAAACTAATCGCTTTTGCCTAATTTTAGTGTTTATAATAGCTGTTTTTCAAAGAAAAATTTAAGAATAGCTTTTTTATAGCACTTGGATTATTTAGGGTGCTTTTGTGGTGATCTGAGAAGAATGTCCTATCCTAGAAGGGATGATTTAAACTCCAATGGGAAGATAAAAGAAGACATTGTTTATAGTACAACACAGTCTTACAATGCAATAAATGTTTAATGAATATTTGTAGTCATGAAATACATGCCTTAATTTAACTGCCCCATTTTCTCTGGATAGCACTTTTAGAATTTAAAACTAAGCTTCCAAGATGTTCTGGAGAAATGAGTTTATACCAAATTACACTACCATCAATGTTTTTTAAATGTTTTGAATGGATGATAGTCTCATATTCAAGTCTCATCAGTACCAGCAGTTTGCATCAGCCTTTGTAAGTCATGAGGAAATTTCTTTTGGAGATGTTCACAAGAACAATCATGAAAATGTTTTATCAGAGGAGAATTGAATACTCATAGCACTATTGTTTTCATAATCTGTCTGGAAGGTATACCCGTAACCCAGTAAGTAATTATTTACTTTAGTATTTAACAACACTCACTTTCAGATCACTCCCCATCCAAGAGGATTTAGTTGCATAAGTCCTCAAAGATAGATTTTACTTATAAGATTATTCCTCAGTATAGATCACAGGGAAAGCATAACTTTAATGTTCTTTTTAAACTTAAGTTTTGTTGATAACTAAATTGTATGTTCTTATGATGGTTTCTACAGATTCATTGCCCACCCCAACCACCAACATTGTTAGAAATGAGATAAAATGTTTTTAGTCTTGTCTCATGGGTACAACCTTAACTCTTAGAAGTAATAGCAATGCCTTAAAGATGAGAGTGGGAAGACATCATTAAATGATGTTTGCTGAAACAGTAAGGACCTTTTTGAGAGAAAACAGATTCAGAACCACTGGTTTATGCTTGTTCCACATTCCTTTGAAGTTATTCATCTCCAGTAGTTAATGAATTGCTCTTCTCTTTTAATTTATTCAAGTCTATGTGATCTGTCAATAAGGTAAAGCTATCAGAAGAAATCCTAGTTGTAGCATCTTCTACTAAGGCGAGTCAAATGTTAATAAACCATTTTTTTCTCTTCTGCTTAGATATCTTTTTTGTCTATTCTTCATTCTCCCCCATAGAATTTCAATTTCCCATTCATAATACAACTATCTTCTACCATTTGTGCAGTAAAGGGGCCAACACCTATTCAAATAGCAGTGGTGACTTGGTACAAGAAAGAACAATTTGCCAGCATTTTTAGAGGTGAGCTTAGATATATAAATCTCTGGAAATAACATTGTGAAAAGATGAGTTTTTCCAACATTTACTCAGACCCAGCTTTGACACCTCCTAACCAGTCCTTGCTTTCTGAATATACTGATAATTCTAGGTGCGCTATGAACAGAAAGAAAGATCTATAAATCATTTATTGGCATGCTTAATAATGAATTTTGGCTCTAAGCCAAATATGTAATTAAAGAACTCAATTAGCAATAGTACTTAATAATTGTCTACTTTGTATTACCAATGCTAGCAAATAGCATACTTTTTTCAAATTTATTATTCATTTCTTAGATTAAAATTTCGAGGTATTTCCCTCCTTTTCTTCCTTCTCCTCATCAGAGAAGGTATTATTTGACCAAAAAAAAGTATATATAAAACTATGTCTTGCTTATTTCTATTTATCAGTTCCTATTCTAGATGTGGAATACACAAGTTATGCTTCAAACAATATTCCTATTACTGTATATAAAGTTCTCTTGGTTTTATTCACTTTGCTTTTTATACTTCCATATTGGTATTTCCATGTTTTGTTAAAATTAACACCACGATTAGCTTTATTTACTAAGGTGATCAAAAAAAGGAAAAGAAACTATATATTCTAAAATGGTTTTTTGTGGTGCCAAAGAACTGGAACCTGAAGGGATGTCCATCAGTTGGGGAATGGCTGAAGAAGTTATGGTATATGTGAAATGGAATATTATTGTGCCATAAGAAATTATAATTAAGATAATAATTTAAAAATAAACAAACCTGGAGAGACTTATTTGAAATAATGTAAAATGAAGTAAACAGAAAGAGGAGAATGTTGTACACAGAAACAACAATAATGTATCATGATCAGCTGTGAATGACAAGTATTTTCAACAAGGCAAGAATCCAGCATAACTTAGGGACTCATGACAAAAAAATGATATCCACTGTTACAGAAGGAACAGATGGCATCTGAATGCAGATTGAAGCATTCTTCACTTTATTTCACCCATGGGTTTTTCTCTAGTGTAAGTAATAGGCCTCATGTTTCATAACATGATAAACAGGGAAATATTTATTTTGTGATAATATATGTACACTCTATATAATATTACCCATCTTCTTGGAAAGAGGGAAAGGAGGGAAAAATGAGACAGATTTTTGTACATAGCTAATGTATTTGTTTATATTGGATAAGCATATTTATTTTAATTTATTACATATTTACAACAAATCATGTATTTTATTATTGTTATATTATATATTGTGTTATATTATATATTGTGTTATATTATATATTGTGTTATATAAATACCATGCTTTCCACAAAAATAATCTTCTCATCAATTCTTATGGCTCTTCATCACAACCATATATCACATGTTTAGCTATTCCCCAATTGATGGGCATTCCCTCAATTTCCAGTTTCACCACAAAGAGAACTAGCAAATAATATAATTATAGAGAATCAAGGTACTTGATATGTGTTGTCATAATACTGAAGAATATGGATAAAATTTGCTCTAGGATAGCATTACTCAAAGGGAACAGGAGAAAGGAGAGACCAGAATGAGCCAAAATTATTCCAGTCAGGATATCTGAAAATCATCTTTTGCTTAAACCTAATACATAGATGCAAAGTCAACAACATTAATGTGAGCATGTTAAGAATAATTCAGTTACAAAAAAAATTAAGGTTGGAAGAGATCTTAGGAGTCATTATATATTCAAAAGTGACAATATCAAAATATATTAGGACAAAGACAATTAGGTTTAGAATTTAAAGAGCAGGGCTCAAGACTCAGGCTTACTGTTCTTTATAGGACCTTCCATAAGTAGCAAACTTTTAAGAGACCTTGTGCCATGCCCTGTCCTCCACCTTACCCCATACAGGGGAGGAAGAAAGTGATCCCACTGGACTACTGTGTGAAGTGAGGAATGTCCTCAGCAAGGGTAGAGATGGGGTGGAGAGAGGCCCAAAGGCCCTGCTTCTCTCTAGCTCTACTGCCTGTGAGCTGTCCATCTTACCCCATGTGTGCTCCTATTGGGCTGCTGGGCAGAGGGACGGGTGATATGAAAAAATGTTGTTAGGCATGATGGGGAGGAGGAAGGGATAGCTCTGCCTGAGTCCCTCTGCCCCTCTAGTAATGAACTCTGGCAGGGGCATGGTGGGGGGAGGAGCGTGGTAAACGTGACCACCGAGAGTACTCTGTCATCTTTGACATGAGTGCCATAGGTATGCTATGACTGTTATAATGGAGCAAATACTCTACTACTAGTTAGAAAACTTGCAACTAAGTCCCAGATCAAATCCTTATTAGCTAGGTGATACTGCACAAGTCATTTAACTCTCTTAAAATTCACTTTCACCATCTATTAAATTGAGGGAATAATTTTCTTCCTACTTTATTTTATATCATGACTATGAGAAAGGGATTTTGAAAATCTTAAATGTAAATGAGAGGTATTATTATAAAGAACAGATACAGAGTATTTATGGAGAACTTGATATTTTCTACTTATTTGGGGTTAACAGTTGAGTCTCAGGGAAGAAATTTGTGATCTTTTGAACAGGGATTGATTTTCAATTGATTTAATAAAGTTAAGAAGAAAGCATTATCTTCATTATCTCAATTCGTGGTGAATCCTTCATCCTATAATAAAAAAAATAACATTCACTATAGACTCAAAGAATCTAGGTCCATATCTCATGTCTTTTTCTTACTACTTTTAAGTGACTTTTGGTATGCCTCCATGGTCTTCAGTTTCCTTATCGGAAAAATCTATAGCAATTGAGATCCCTTGTTGCTTTACATTTTGGATCCTATCCCTAAATAAATCAGATTTCCCTCATCCAACTTGGAAATCATTAATATTTGTCAGGAAAGAGTAAATATTTAGAATTTGTCTTTTTTTAAATTTTTTTAAAAATTAAAAAAAATATATTTTTCCATGATTACAGGATACATCTTCTTACCCTCCCCTCTTCTCTCCTGCCTCCCAGAGCTGACAAGCAATTGCACTGGATTATACAAATGTTATATAACTTGACATCTATTTATATATTATTTGTTTTCAGCATTTGCCATGAATTTTCAGAGAGTTGACATTGGGCAGCCAGTTCTTTGTTTTCTCTTTCTTTGGGTGACTCCCAGCAACGGACCAGGTTTAAATTTAACCTGGATACTCTTCCTTACATCTGCTCTCATGAAGTGTCAAAAGGCCCTTTTTTGCTTTTTCACCTTTCTGGAAACTATAACCTAGTAAAGGCCTTAATATGTTTCTAATCCTTTTTATCTTATACTGACACTAACATAATTAGAGAACATTAGAACAAGAAAAGTCCCCAGTAATTATCAAGAATAACCCACTATTTTACTTATTAGAAGAAGTGAAGTGACCTGTGCATGTTAATGGCAAGCCCAGGCTTTCTAAGAGTCTAGTACAGTGCTTTTAGATTTTACCTTATGATGATTTTTTTACCTTTATTTACCTACCTTTACTTTGTATTGTTAACCTTTGCTTAAAATTTGCTTAAATTCTCCTCTAATAATTATTTAAAGGCTCACTCTGAAGTTTTCTCTGGAGAAAGACATAGAGGGAGAGAGAGAGAGAGAGAGAGAGAGAGAGAGAGAGAGAGAGAGAGAGAGAGAGAGAGAGAGAGAGAGAGAGAGAGAGAGAGGGAGGAGGAAGAGGGAAAGAAGGAGAGAAAAGAAAAAGAGAAATAATATTTTATTAAATGCTTAGTGTATGCTCAGCACTATGCTAAGTATTAGGGATGCAAAAAAACAGAAAACAGAGTCCCTATTCAAGAATTTGCATTCTACTGAGGGAAGATCACACCTAGACAAGAGACAGAAAAGGAAGACATCCATTAAAAACAATCTTTTACTTTCTATCTTGGAATCAATACCATGTATTGGTTCAAAGACAGAAGAGTGTTAAGGATTAGGCAATGGGAGTAAAATGTCTTGCTTACTCTCAAAAATTAAATGTCTTGGGGACAAGTAGGTGGCTCAATGGGTTAAAATCCAGGCCTAGAGATGGGAGGTCCTGGGTTTAAATCTGAATTCAGACACTTCCACAGGGAAGTGAGAATTTTGGCTGAGACTTCTGATAATATAAGCAGTTCAGGGCAATGAAAGGTGGAGTCATTCTCCTGGCAGCTAGTGTGGATAGTGTACTAGAAGGGAAATGAATAGAGAAGTAAAAGCTACAGAATTGGAAGGGACTTCAGAGTTTATAGAAACCAACCAACCCCTCTTCCTGTATTACAGATGAGCAAACAGTCCCAAGAGAAATCTAGGTTCACTCATGAAGTAAGAGATTTACACCCAGCTTTTCTTACTAAGAGTCAATATACCACACTTCTTCCAGGAAGGTTTCCCTGAATCTCCTTGTAAGTAATGACCTCTTCCAGATAGGAATTTGTTCTGTATTCTTTTATGTAGTTGCTGTAATATCATATATCTTATATCTTATCAAAATATGGATTTAGAAATTGAAGGAATTCTAGACGTCAGTCAATTAAACTCCTTAATTTTGCTAATGAGGAAAAGGAGGTCCCTAGTAGGATCACGAAGTAGAATCAATAGGGATCTTATCTAGTACAATCACCTCAATTTATCCATGAGTCAAAGAGATAATGTGGTTTATGTTAGTTCACACACATTTAATAAATGACAGAATCAGAATCTTTAGACTTTAAAATTAAACTTTTTCCAATATACTTTCCTATTATCTCTTCTCATTTTCTACTTTTGCTTGTAAAAACCATGATGATGATGACATATATATATATATATATATATATAAATCCTTCCTGTTTTTAAAGGCTTGGTTAAAATCT
>NC_058132.1:483140574-483179057 GCF_016433145.1 Gracilinanus agilis
ACAAGGGAAATGTCTTTTACTTCATGCTTCCAGCTCTGGCTCCAGGAGCATGGAGTATATATATATATATATATATATATATATATATATATATATATATATATATTTCAAGACTCATTTCACACAAAAGAAACTCCCAAAACTTCACAGATGTGCAGAAGTTACAAATTATGTCATATCAAAACACAAAAGGTCTCATTGGCTTCAGAATAGAACAAGGCCAAGGCTGAATTTTGACTGGGTTCTCATCAGAAAGCCAAGTCAGGGAAAATTTTCTCAGTGTTGAAATGCCCCTGCTAAGGTTTTGGCCTTGGCATTACCAGGCAGCTGCATACCTGGCCAAAGGGAAAGAGTGTTTAAGAGTTAACCTTTTAACTGTTGGTTAGCTATGAACTTAAAGCTTTTCAATGAGGCTACAATACTTTTCAACAAGAAATCACAAGGATCACAAAAGGAATCAAAAGAGGAGTCTCAGATTTTTATCTATTCTCTTATTGGTTTCCCACACCCACCCAAGTGAAGGATGCCATAGAAATATAGAAGAGGGCACCCCCAAATCCCTCTGCCCTTCACCCCTTTCCCAAACCCCTAAATTGGGAATAATATAAGCCATTCATCAGTCAGATAGTGTTCCAGAGTGCCTGAGAGACAATGAGGGAAAGAGGAACCACAGTTTGGTCTAGCTGCCTCCATCTTGAAGCCAGAAGCCAGACCAACCACTGTGAAGTTGACTGACCTCTGGGGAGACTTTTGTGAACCCTGCCCTCATTCATAATCAGATTGGGGTACTCCATATGTCATCTTATAGGGAAGCTTCACCCCCCAACTCCTGTGGGGTGGCACGACCATCCAGGTCACCCAATTTAGGGGTGACACACCCTCAAAGTCTCCCAGTATATAGTGAGGGGAGAGCTAGAAGAGAGTCTTACTTCATAGACTTTCTCTATCTCCCCTCTATCATAACATTGGTTACTTGGCTCTCATCATATTATACATGTTATTCATATTTGCAGTAGAGTGCTCTTTTAACATCAAAACCCTAATCAAATCTGTATCGAGCTATGTGACCTATCATATTTTTTTTTCTCCTGCTTTCCTGTTCCCATAGGTGTTTCTTTGGCTGTGAACTGCTTTTATTCTCTTAAGTTCCTCTGCATTGTCCTACATCATTGCATTGCTATTAGTAGAAAAGTCTATTACATTTGATGGTGCCACAATGTATCAGTCTTTGTGTACAATATTCTCCTGATTCTGCTCCTTTTGCTCTGCATCAATTTGTGGAGGTCTTTCCAGTTCATGTGGAATTCCTCTAGTTCATTATTCTTTTCAGCACAATATTATTCCATCACCATCAGATACCACAATTTGTTCAGCCATTCCCCAATCAAGGGACACCCCCTCATTTTCCAATTTTTTGCCATCATAAAGAGCGAGTCTATAAATATTTTTGTACAAGTCTTTTTTCTTACTATCCCTTTGGGGTATAAACTGAGCAGTTTTATGTTTGGGTCAAAGGGCAGGCAGTCTTTTAAAGCCCTTTGGGAATAGTTCCAAATTGCCCTCCAGAATGGTTGTACCAATTCACAACTCCACCACTAGTGTATTCGGGTCCCAATTTTGCCACATTCCCTCCAACATTTATCATTTTCCTTTGCTGCCATATTGACCAGTCTGCTAAGTATAAAGTGATACCTTTCTGAGGGCTTTAAGTCACATAATATTTTTATTAGCAACTTTAAAAATCAATGAATAGCATACTTATCTAAGTTGAAGATGCACAGAGTAGAGAGAGATAACTAATATATTTGATGACAGACTCAGGATTCCAGAATATCTGACAGATTCTAATATTAGGTCAAATTTGTTTCTTGAAACCAATATCTTCCTGTCAGAAGGTGATTGTACCCTTCCTATTAGTTCTCTATAATTATGGCCTTCTGCTGCTTTAATCAGAATCTTTCAAAACTCCTTATCCTTACTAGGTAGTTAATATATAAATTGTTACCTTGGTTCTATCACTTTACTCTGCATCAGTCACCAAAAAATCTTCCCAGTTTTCTCTTATGCCATTTCTTTTTGCTATTTCTTCTTCTTTTTTTTTAAACTCTTACCTTCTATCTTAGAATCAATAGTGGGTATTGGTTCTAAGGCAGAAGAATGGTAAGGGTTAGGCAATAGGGATTAAGTGACTTTGCCCAGAGTCACACAGCTTGGAAGTGTCTGAGGCCAGATTTGAACTTAGGACCTCCTGTCTCTAGGCCTGGCTCTCAATCCACTGAGCTACCCAGCTGCTCTCTTTGCTATTTCTTCTTGCAAAATATCATTCCATAATATTCATATGCCTTAATAGATTCAACTATTCCCTAACTGTTAGTTATATATTCCTTTTGTTTTCAGTTCTTTACTACTATAAAAGTAGCTGCAATGGCCCCTTTTCCCCCTTTATTTGATGTCTTTTGTGTATAGTCCTTATAGTAGTTTTACTAAGTCAAAGGGCATGCACAATTTAATGGAAGCTTTTTTGGCATAATTCCAAATCGATTTCCAGATTTATTTAACTCCATTTTACTAAAAGTACATTAATCCTACCGACTAGTTCCATGTACAAGAATTTTTGAGTTTTGTCTTCTGTGTGTTCCTATGACAGATATTAGGGGCATATGAGGTTCAGTGTTGAAGGGCTTATCCCTTAAGATGATAAGGCAATCTTCTCTGGATCCTGAGCAAGAATGGTACTGACTCAGTATATACCTTAATAAAATGACTATTCTTTGTTTTCTCTCTATTCTGCAGTGCCTTCAACATTTCTCATAAAATCTCATTTCTAATCTCATTTCTATGAGAAAGTCCCTTTTCATTTCTCTAGCCAACAATAATCTCTTCCTTCTCTGACTTTCCCAAATATTTAATGTTGCCACCACTAGAGAAAGAGTGACTTTCTAATACACTGGTAAGGAAGAAACTGGGGACAGAGCAAGAAGGAAAGTTCTCTGATTCAGACCAGCCTCCCAGGCCCACCCAAGTTTGAAAAGAGAACAACTTTCCAGCTTCAAATTGTCCAGAAGATTTTGGACTATTCATCTTCTCATCAGTATCCTAAATGACATCCCTGAATTTGTAGTGTCTGCATTGGAAGACAAAGACAGAGATGGACACAGATTAATTATGTTTAAGCAGTACTTCTTAAGTACTCCATGAATGGGAGAAGAAGATTCACAGCGTTAGAAACCATGAAATGGTTTTTTGCCACATGTGCTTTCTAAGTTTGAGCCTTAGACCTTATATGTGCTTTTAAGACTTTGGGTACCAGATGTTTCAAAAAATGTTTCATGCCAATTTTTCTCACCATACTGCTTAAATAATGGAGTCAGTATAGTCAGACTGGCTGATTAAACTGATTTGCTATTAATAATCTTGGCAGGAAGCCCACATTTGGGAGATCAAGCTGATGACACTTTAGTGAATTTCTCCCAATGCCTCAATGGTACCCCCTAGAACTCTTTGAAATTAGAAGTTGGGATAGTGATGCTATGATTTCATATGACTACCCAACTATGTAAAGGTCTTTCCTATGCAATTATATGTATGTACAACTATGTGTATATGTATGAATACATGCACATATATGTGTGTATATCACATATACACACATACATATATATTCATCAGAGGCAATGGGTAGGTGAAAACTGTGTTCAACTGTTAAAATAACCATGATATTCATTCACAAACATATATTTTTAATTACTGCAGTAAGAAAAGAAATCTTTAGACATTTTTCTCAAAAGTTTTTGGTTGATGGCTTCTTTTGCAGGTTTAATAATGAGTCTCTCGAGGAGAGAGGTGCTGTTTCAGATCACAGAACTCCAATTCATACCCGCTTGAATGTGAGCAATGACATAGTTACTTGATATCCCTTGAGAAATTCTTTAACCTCTTTGCTTCAGATTCCTTCTCTATAAATGGGTATAATAAAGCTCACTGTGAGGATTAATTAGGTGACATTTGAAAAAAGCAATAGAAATTTGGAGGTGGGGCAGCAGAAGGCAGCCTAACTGACTAATAGAACTGAGCATTGTCTTTTTATTCATCTTCCTCAGTGGCCGCGAAGCTGTAAATCTGCTTTCTGAAGACAAATAAACTGGCTTCCCAAGAGGACCTGAAAGGCTTGCTGGCATTAATATTCTTCGTTATTATGCAAAACATTTCACTTCTACCTCAAGTTGGAAATTTTTAAAAAATGCATGTTGGTAAGCACCTGAACTACAAAAGAGAAGTGGAAAACCTTTGAAAGCTATCATACAACTTTAAAAACAACTTATTTTCATTTTTTTCAATCAGTCAGTCATTTATTTTTCTGAGCACCTACTATATGCTAGGCCTGGGCTAAGCTCTAGGGAAACGAAAATCTATGCTCCAGCAGCTCATAATTTAACCCATTCAAAAGTAGTCAAGCCATTTGTAAAGTGGGAGTAAACTGGTACACCTTCCTCTGGGTTCGAAACCTGGACAGGTTTTCATTGGGTTAAAAAGACTCATGTCATCTTAATTTTGAAAAATAAAATGATGTTTAAGTGCTATCCCTGCCTTAGCTTCCCCAATCCCTGACTAAAAGATACTTCAAAGCAAATAATGATAAACATTTCACAATAATCTGGCTTAATATCCATGAGATCTTAGGCAAGTTGCTTCCAATCTGAACCTCAGTTACTGTATTTTTATGTCATCTGTAAAACAGGCTACTTGTATTTACTTCTCAGAATAGTTATGTGGATCAAGTTATATACACACACATAATGCATATATTTCTATTGTATATACCTATATGTGTAGTTATAACACTTATATTTTTAAATATTCATTCATGTATTGAGTAAACATAGTGTCTCAGAAATCTTAGTGCAGTTGTAAGCTTTAAGCTTTAATAGACTAAAACTGGAATATCCTATAAATTATATCTATCTACATATATCTATATCTATATCTATCAACATGTGCATTCATAATTATGTTGCCTTTGTATGAATGTATGTATCTATTATCTATCTACATGTGTGCATTCGTGATTATATTGTCTGTGTAGGTTAGGTTTCTCCACATGAGTCTGTACAGATGTGGCTGGCAGGGAGACATGATTAGATATTTTTAGTTTCTACTCTAGATACCCTTTGCCAAAGGAAACTGATTCCTGCCAGAAAGAGAATCAAAAATTTAGGGCCAGATTCTGGCTGCTCTGCTATCCTGACAACAGAGTACTTGGACTAGAATTGTATTTAGAAATTGCTCTAAATATTGTCAGTCTAGAGGAAATAATTTTTCAGTTTAAGTCGAATATTTGATCTCTCCATGGGGATGGAGTTCCCAAAGCCATATGTCTAAGGCTTGTCTCCCTTTCTACCAAATATCAATAACAGAAAGACCATCATACAATGTGAACAGTGAAAAACCCAGTTGTGTAAGTAAATAATAATCAGAAATCAGAGAAAGCATAGAGATGAGAATATATCAGATACTACATCGAGGAAATACACTCCCCCAATGAGAAACAGATATTTCAAGCTGAGGAAGAACCCTGAGGAAAGTATCTTAAGCTAAGCATACTCTTTATGGTCAATTAGATGAATCTCTAAACCTCCATTGTACATATGCGTACATATAGAAGAACGATAGATAGATAAATAGACAGATAGATGATTGATATATAGATGAACAATAAGAGGATACTACTTCCTCAAAACAAGCAAAAAATTAGTCTTAAAATGGGCATTTATCCTCCACATTCTGAAATCCTATGTTTTCATCATATTTTTAAAATCATATTGACTAGTTCCATGTACAAGAATTTTGGGGTTTTGTCTTCTGTGTGTTCCCATGACAGATATCAGGGGCATATGAGGTTCAGTGTTGAAGAGCTTTCCCTTTAGACAATAAGGCAATCTTTCCCAGTTCCTGAGCAAGAATGGTGCTGACTTAGTTTATCTTAGTATCTTTGTTTTCTCTCTATTATCATGTGCTCAAAATTACCTGCACATTGCCTGGATTAACTCCTACTCTAGTTGTCAAGAGATGCCAGGGTGAGGAAGGGCCACCAGGCTTGCCTCTACCCGACCTAAAGGGAGCCTTAAGTAGTACTGGTTCATCAATCTTATGTGCTATTCCTTCAATACCCTAGAATACTGTGCTTCAAAGAGTGTTAAAGCACAAAGAGATTTTGAAGATGCCCTTCTTTATAAATATGATATACAGAAATTCATAGAAACACAAAATCACAGAATTTCAGACTTGGATCAGACATTGAAAACCATATATTCCAAAATATACTTGAATAGAATCCACTTTATATAGCATTCCCAAAGAATGGTCATTCAGTATTTCCTTGTATACTTCTGGTGATGAGACAACCCACTCTATTTTTGGATTCTTCTAATTGCCATAGAGATTTTACCAGATATGAAGGCCGTATATATATTTTTTAAACTTCCACCCACTGTTCCTAGTTTTACCTTCAGAGACCAAATGCAATTAGATACATTCATTTCCCATGTGATTTCTTTTTGCAAATGCTTAAATAAATGTATTTTGTTCATCTAAGTCTTTTTTTAGCCTAAATGCCCACCCTTAGTTCTTTCTTTTGAACCTTGTCTGGCTCAGTTGACCATGTTCTTCAGCTTCTAATTTTCCCTCCTCTGTGAGGTCTCCAGATTTTCTATTTTAAAATGTAGTACCCCAAACTGAGCTCAATATTATCTATTTTGTATATCTTGCACAGAATACAGTAGACTTTTAGCTATCAATACCACTATGAGGTCAATCTCCCCAAAGTTCAAAGATGAGGAGAAAGGACCTACTTGTACAAAAATATTTATAGCAGTTCTTTTTGTGATGGCGAAGAATTGAAAACTGAAGGAACATCCACCAATTGGAAAATGGATAAACAAGGTGTGGTATGTGATTTTAATGGAAATATTATTGTGCCATAAGAAATGAAGAATAGGAAGATTGTGTGCAAACACACACACACACACACACACACACACAACCCTAGAAAGGTTTATATTCAGTGATGTAAAGTGAAGTGAAAAGAGCCAAAAGAATATTGTAGAGAGTAAAAGTAACAATGTAAAATGATCAATTGTGAATGACAACTATTATTAGCAATGCAAGGATCCAAGAAAACTCCAAGGGGCTCATGATGAAACCCATTAACCACCACCATAGAAGAAAGTGACAGAATCTGATTGCAGATTAAATCATACAATTTTCACAAGTTTTTCCCATTATAAGTGACACATGATGAACCTGGAAATATGTTACATAATAGTACATGTGTAACCTATATGTTTGCCTCTCAGTAATGTAAAAATAAAATTAAGTGAACAATGCAAGGTGCAAGGAATGCTAAAGAGACTCTTGTTTATGAAAAAATAAATAATTTATTTAAATATATGTAAGAGAAAAAGGATTTCTAATTCAAAGGGATTCTAACTCCACCCAAATAAACTCCCAGGTCCTGTAAGGAACTGCTTCTCCTGTGGTTCACAGGCTATGCTAATCCTCCCTATTCTAACTAACCAAATTTATACTATTCCAAATAAACCTAACCACTCTAACTCTTAAATCTCACCTTTAAGTTAAAAAGATAACCAAGGCTAGCTGGTTGAGTCTCCACAAGAATCAAATTAGGACTCTGAGCCTTAACAGATTCAGAGTCTAAGCCAAAGACCAGGTTTTGTTTGGTCTTTTCACAGTTTAACCAATCTATAGAAAGTAACAGATAAATGAATAGTGTTTCCCAAGTTAGAAAAGAAAACACTCCCCTCCTTCAAGTCTTTCCCTCAGACAGAGATAGAGAGAGGCAAAGGTGTTACCTTCTCTAGCCCTGAGACAGAAAGAAGCTGCATGTGGTTGTCAACTGCCAGAAGCCATTCCTGGAATGCCACACCCAGAGCATGTAACTGTCATAGAAATAACAGTTATAACTTCCACCAGTTGAAATTAACTCTCTCTCAGCTCTATTTGAAACTCCAATTATTTCTCAAGCCAGCTTCTCTACTTCTTATATCTAAACCAATAAAACAATACTTATTTTCTAATATTATCCTTTTAGTAAGGAGGAAAAGGTAGAAAAGAATGAGAGAACATGAATCACAAAATATCAGAAAATGATTATTAAAAGTGGCATCTACATGTAATCTGGAAAATAGTTTTTCTGATTTTTGATTAATTAATTGATTTAGAATTTTTTTCCCATGGTTACATGAATCATGGTCTTTCCTTACTCTTCTCCCAACCCCCTCCCATAGCCAGTGAGCAATTCCACTGGGTTTCATTGATGAAGACCTATTTCCATATTATTAATGTTTGAACTAGGGCCATAATTTAGCAGTGTTTCCCAAACTTTTTTGGCCTACTGCCTCCTTTCCAGAAAAAATATTATTTAGCGGCCCCTGTCACATACTATCACCACCCCCTTACAGTTATTCATTGCCCCCAAATGCACATGTGGCCATCACCGCTTCCCCTGGATCGCTGCAGCACCCACCAGGGGCAGTGGCGTCCACTTTGGGAATCACTAGTTTACAGTTTACATCATCCCCAGGCATCTCCCCATCAAACCATATGATCAGGCAGTCATTTTTCTTCTGTTTCTACTGCCCAGAGTACTTTCGGTGGGTATGGATAGTGTTTGTTCTCATAGGTCCCTCATAATTGTTCTGGATCATTGTATTGCTGCTAGTAGAAAAGTCTTAATTGTGTCACAGTATATCCATCTCAGTGTATAATGTTCTCCTGGTTCTGCTCCTTTCACTCTGCATCAATTCCTTTATTCTTTTTAGCACAATAGTATTCCATCACCAACAGATACCACAATTTGTTTAGCTATGCCCCAATCAAAGGGCATCCCACATTTACGATTTTTTTCCATCATAAAAAGCACACCTATAAATATTTTTGTACAAGTCTTTTTCCTTATTATCTCTTTGGAGTATAAACCCAGCAGTGGTATGGCCAGATCACAGGGCAGCAGTCTTTTAAAACCCTTTGGGCATAGTTCCAAATTTTCTTCCAGAAAGACTAGATTAATTCACAACTCAACCAGCAGTGCATTAATGTCCCAATTTTGCCACATCCCCTCCAATATTTATTATATTACTTTGCTATCACATTAGCCAACCTGTTAGGTGTGAGGTGGTACCTCAGAGTTGTTTTGCTTTGCATTTCTCTGATTATAAGTGATTTAGAACACTTTTTCATGTGCTTATTTATAGTTTTGATTTCTTTATCTAAAAATTGCCTATTCACATCCCTTGCTCATTAATCATTTGGAGAATGGATTGAATTTTTCATACAATTGATTTACCTCCTCATGAATTTGAGTA
Source organism: Gracilinanus agilis (assembly GCF_016433145.1). Lineage (NCBI taxonomy): Eukaryota > Metazoa > Chordata > Mammalia > Didelphimorphia > Didelphidae > Gracilinanus > Gracilinanus agilis. The sequence goes on from NC_058132.1 coordinate 483,149,955, forward strand.
ATTAGACCTTTGTCAGAGGTTTTTGTTATAAAGATTTTCCCAATGTGTTGCTTCAATTCTAATTTTGGTTGTATTGGTTTTGCTTTTTCAAAACCTCTTTAAGTTAATGTAATCAAAATTATTCATTTTACTTTTTGTAATATTCTCTGTCTCTTACTTGGTCTTAAAATTTTTCCTTTCCCATAGACATGATGGGTAAACTATTCTATGTTCACCTCACTTACTTATAGTTTCCTCCTTTATATTTCTCATTCACCCATTCTGAATTCGTCTTGGTGTAAGGTGTAGGGTGTTGTTCTAAACCTAATTTGTCACATACTGTTTTCCAATTTCCCAGCAGTTTTTGTTAAATAGTGGGTTTTTGTCCCACAGCAGAGACTTTTGGATTTATTGCAGAATATCTTGATGAGATCATTTACCCCTAGTCTATTCCACTGATCCTCCCTTCTGTCTCTTAGCCAGTACCACATTATTTGGATGAAGATTGCTTTATACTACAGTTTAAGATCTGGTACTGCTTAGCCCCCATCCTTCACATTTTTTTTTCCATTTTTCCCTTGATACTCTTGATCTTTTCTTCTTCCAAATGAACTTTGTTGTAGTTTCTTCTATTTCAGTAAAAAAGTTTCTTGGTAGTTTGATTGGTATGGCAATGAATAAGTAAATTAATTTGGGTAGGATGGTTATTTTTATCATGTTAGCTCATCCTACCCATGAGCAATTAACATTTTTCCAATTGTTTAGATCTAGTTTTAATTGTATGGAAAGTGTTTTGTATTTGTCTTCATATAGTTCCTATGTTTGTCTTGGCAAATAGATTCCTAAATATTTCATACTATTTAGTGTTCTTTTGAATGGAATTTCTCTTTCTAACTCTTGCTGCTCAGATGTATTGGAAATATATAGAAATGCTGATGATTTGTGTGAGGGTTTATTTTGTATTCTGTAACTTTGCTAAAGTTCTTAATTATTTCCACTAGCTTTTTAGCTGATTCTTTAGGATTCTTTAAATAGACCATCATATAATCTGTAAAGAATGATAGTTTAATCTCCTCATTGCCTATTTTAATACCTTCAATTTCTTTTTCTTCTTTAATTGTTACTGTCAGTGTTTCTAGTACCATGTTAAATAATAGAGGTGATCATTCCTGATCTTATTGGGAATGCTTCTAATTTACTCCCATTGCAGATGATGTTTTTTGATGGTTTTAGATATATACTATTTATTATTTTTAGGAAAGGACCTTCTATTTCTATACTTCCTGGTGTTTTCAATAGGAATGTGTTTTGTATTTTGTCAAAGGCTTTTTTTCCCAATCTATTGAGATAATCACAAGATTTCTGTTGGTTTGGTTGTTGATATGCTTAATTATGTGGATGGTTTTCCTAATATTAAAACATTCTTGCATTCCTGGTATAAATCACATCTAATCATAGTGAATAATCCTCATGATCACTTGCTGGAGACTTTTTGCTAGTATTGTATCTAAGATTTTTGTATCTGTGTTCACTAAGGAGATTTGTCTGTAGTTTTCTTTCTCTGTTTTTGATCTGCCTGGCTTTGGAATCAGTACCATATTTATGTCATAAAAGGAATTTGATAGGACTCCTTCTTTGCTTATTTTGTTGAAAAGTTTGTATAGTATTGAGGTTAGTTGTTCTTTAAACGTTTGATAGACTTCCGGGTTAAGATGGTGGCAGAGTAAACAGCAGCTGCTTGACCTCTCCTAACCCACTCATATAGGACTCCTCAAGAAGACATAAAAACAAATCCAGACGAACAAAGGGACCCCACAATAAGGTGCAGCATTGAAGGTACTTAGAATCGGGGCATTTCCATGCTATAAGGGGGTGAAACAGCTCTCACTAAAACATGAGCTGAGCAAGCCCCTCCCCTGCCACACCACCTACAGTGCCAAAGCCAGCCCAAAAGGCTTAGAGCAAGTTTGGGGCATCCATTAAGTCATTGGCAGCTACCTGGCATCACCAAAGCCTGTTCCTGAGAGAAGCAAGACTTAAGACTCCAAGAGGCTAAAGAATGCACGGACTTTGAACACAGACCCTGAGCACAGGCTCTCACTCAGATCGTGAGCACGGGTACAGACAAGGAATCTGAGAGCTTGCGTGGACCTTGAGCGGGGACTCAGTGCAGAGGGGTGCATGACTGTGGAAGTAGCACCCTGAGACTATTAAAGGAGCTTCATGCAGAAGAACAAGCAAGGGGACCATCGGGAGACTTGACCCTGACAACAACTAGACCTGAGACCTCAGGAGCCTAAAGAATGCAGACAGACCCTTAGCATGAGGATAAAGGTGAGAGGGCTTTGGGCTAACAATGGCAAGCCAGACTTAGGAACCCAAGAAAAGAAAGATCAAGAAAAACCTTTAACACTGGACAATTTTTACACAGAAAAAATCCAGACAACAGAGCAAACAGTAGAAGAGAACAAACAAGTAACCATATCCAAACATTCCCCAAAAAATGAAAATGGATCACAAGGTCTTGAAGAGTTCAAATCTGAGATTATGAGAAAGATGGAAGAAATCTGGCAAGAAAATAACAGTTTAAAAAGCAAAATTTCACAATTGGAAAGTGAGGCAAATAAATTGAAGACCAGAAATGACCAGATTGAAAAGGACGACCAAAACATAATAGCAGAAAACCAATCTCTAAAGGCTAGAATTGGGCAATTCAAAAAGATGCCCTCAAATCAAAAGAATTGATAAGCAAATTGTAGACCAAAATCAAACAGCTGGAAAACAAGACAGACCAAATCAAAAAGGAAAATCAAAAGATTATAGGAGAAAACCAGTCTCTAAAGACAAGAATTGGGCAAGTAGAAGCCAATGATCTCTGAAGACAGCAAGAACAAATAAAACAAAGTCAAAAGACTGATAAAATAGAAGGAAATATGAAATATCTCAATGAAAAATTGACAGATCAAGAAAACAGGTCGAGAAGAGACAATTTGAGAATCATTGGTCTTCCTGAAAAAAGCAAAAAATTAATAGAAATTTGGACTCCATGCTAAAAGAAATAATTCAGCAAAACTGTCCTGAAGTTGTAAAACAAGAGGGCAATTTAGACATTGAAAGGATCTATAAATTGGCCTCTACACTAGACCCTGAAAAGACAACACCTAGGAATATAATAGCCAAATTCAAGAGTTTACAAATAAAAGAAAAAATTTTACAGGAAGCCAGAAAGAGACAATTCAGATATCAAGGAGCACCAATCAGGATCATAGAGGATCTGGCAGCTCCCACACTAAAAGACCGCAAGGTTGGAATATGTTATTCAGAAAAGTAAGAGAACTGGGTCTACAAACCAGGATCACCTACCCATCAAAACTAACTATATACTTCCAGGGGAAAGTTTGGGCATTCAACAAGATAGAAGATTTCCAAGTATTTGCACAGAAAAGACCAGGACTAAACAGAAAGTTCGATATCCAACCAAAAAAAGGAAGAGAAACATGAAAAGGTAAATCAGAAACAGAAGGGAAAGTAAGAAAACTCATATTTTTTAAATTTGCCTTTTTATGGGGTTCAATAAGCTCTAATTATATTATATTCCTATGTGGAGAAATGTTATGTATAATTCTCTGTAGTGAACTCTTCACTCTAATAGTATTCACTATAATAGTAATTAGAAGAATTATTCATAGGGAGATGCTGGAATACTAATTGGTCTAAGATGATATGGGGTGGTGGGAAAGAAGGGGGTGAATAGTAGAGGACACCAAGAGAAACTTGAGATAATAAGAAAAATAGGATATTCTATTACACACAAAGAGTGCATGGGAAGGGGAAGGGATGAATACTATTATAAGAAGGAGAGGAAGAGAGCATTAAGAGGTAATATTTAAACCTTATTCTCAGTGTAATTAACCCTGAGAGGGAAGAGTAACTATATCCTTTAGGATATAAAACTCTATCTAACCTGATTGAGAAAGTCATAAGGGATAAACCAAGGGGAGCAGGGGAGTGGGGAGGTCAAAAAAGGGAGGAAAGGTGAAGGGGGAGGGGATTCATTAGGCCCTTAAAAACAAAAAGAGGGGAATAATAAGGGAGGGGGTAGAAAGGGAAGTAAATCAATGGAGGGGACAAGGATTACTGGCTTAAAGCAAACCACTGCTTTAAAAGGAAATAGTGTAAGAAGAAGTGGTAGAATTAGGAGAGGTTACCAAAATGTTGGGGAATACACAACTGATAATCACAACTGTGAATGTGAATGGGATGAACACGCCCATCAAACAGAAGCAAATAGCAGAGTGGATTAGAAACCAAAATCCTACCATATGTTGTCTACAAGAAACACATATGAGGTGGGTGGACATACACAAGTTGAAAATAAAGGGCTTGAGCAAACTCTTTGGGGCTTCAAATGAGAAAAAGAAGGCAGGAGTGGCTATTATGATTTCTGACAAAGCCAAAGTAAAAATAGATATGATTAAAAAAGACAGGAAAAGTCATTACATCCTGATTAAAGGCAGTATAAACAATGAGGAAATAACACTGCTCAATATGTACGCACCAAGTGGCATTGCATCCAAATTCATAAAGGAGAAACTGACAGAGCTCAAGAAGGAAATAGATAGTAAAACCATAATAGTGGGAGATCTAAATATTCCTCTTTTAGATCTAGATAAATCAAACCAAAAAATAAATAAGAAAGAGGTAAGAGAGGTGAATGAAGTCCTAGAAAAATTAGATTTGATTGATATGTGGAGAAAAATAAATAGGGACAAAAAAGAATAGGGGGCAGCTGGGTAGCTGAGTGGAGTGAGAGTCAGGCCTAGAGACAGGTCGTCCTAGGTTCAAACCCGGCCTCAGCCACTTCCCAGCTGTGTGACCCTGGGCAAGTCACTTGACCCCCATTGCCCACCCTTACCAATCTTCCACCTATAAGACAATACATCGAAGTACAAGGGTTTAAAAAAAAAAGGAATACACCTTCTTTTCAGCTGCACATGGTACATTCACAAAGATTGACCATGTAATAGGGCATAGAATCATTGCAAACAAATGCGAAAGAGCAGAAATAATAAATGTAACCTTCTCAGATCACAATGCAATAAAAATAACAATTAGTAAGGGCACCTGGACAGGCAAATCTGAGCACTATACTCTTAAGGGAGTCTAGAACCAAATGTCTTTATAGAATTAATAGAAATGACATTAAAAGGAATGAGGTTAAGAACTGGAACTACATTAGTCCATGGATAGATAAAAAAAAATATCTCCCAGCCTATGCTAAAAGTGGTACAGTTGGGGCAGAAGGATCAATTCACAAGTGTATGAAAAAAGGAAACATACCAAATACCTAAAGGGGAAAAAAGTCAAACTTTATCTATGGATATATGGAGGTACCTAGGGCAAACCAGACCCACTGAAGAAAAGTTAAAAAAGAGATGCCTCTAAGTTTGAAATTCTTGGCAAGGCTAAGCTCATGGCTACAGCTGTTCTCTAGGCTAAAATTCAGATAAGAAAGGATTCCTCCCCCAATATGGTCATCTTTAAACCTTGTGTCTTTCCTCATGCTGAAGAGCAAAGAAGTCTTTGTAATATCATGACTAAAAGTATCAGACCTTCCTTTCCCTAAGTTACACAGAAAAGAATAACTGTCACTCTTTCTCAATTTGCTCACATTTGTAAAGGAACCCTGGTAATATTCTTGTGTGAAGTTATTTCATAAACAATATCCTGGGGCAAAGTAACAACCCCCCCATAATGATTTAATGCTTAGAATTCTACTCTCTATGTCTTTCATTTTGTCACAATAAATGTAGTTCATGGAAACCATGGATCCTCATTTGGCTCTTGCTTTTTTATCTCTATAATCTCTCTCTCTCTCTCTCTCTCTCTCTCTCTCTCTCTCTCTCTCTCTCTCTCTTCATTTCTTCATTCTTTCTAAACAATGATGGAACCCTGGCACTCTGTACATAGTGCCCCCAAAATTATCAATATTGAAAAAAAGTGACAGAGAACATCAACATGTTTTAAACACATATTTCTACTTTTTTATACATTTACAATTTTCACAGGAATCATCTCCAGAGCACATTATCATCATGCTATTCTATAAAACAGGGGTTGGCAACCTTTTTGCCATGAGAGCCATAAACGCCACATTTTTTAAAATGTAATTTTGTGAGAGCCGTATAGTGCTCACAGTGCACACTCCTGTAACAGTGCATGCTTCTGTAACAGTCCCTGAAAAAAATTGACTTTATGGCTCCTGCAGAAAGAGCCATATCTGTCCCTCAAAAGAGCCAGATATGGCTCGAGAGACATACGTTGTTGACCCCTGCTATAAAAGAAGAGAAGTTAAGATTTTAATGTACTATTTCTTATAGATTAAATTTTCAAATAAAAATAAAGTTTTTCAAAATTATTCATCAGATCAGGAAGTCTATAAACTTGAATTTGTATAGCACTTAGCATAGTTCTTGGTTACATAAATATTTATTCCTTTGAAATATTTTAACAATTGAATTTTGGTATAATTGGTTTCTTTCATAATCCTATATATTTTACTTATGTATTTAATAAGCAAGGTGCTTTACCAGACTGCTAAAGGCTTGTGGCATAAAAAAATATTGATTGCTTGCAGTAGAGTAAAATCCCACTTTACCAAGTAAGGGTCTTCTACATATGCAACAAAATTATTCAAACTTTATTCAAAGAAAAAAACATTATGAACTTGTTGAGTGATATAAATGCTGATGAGCAAAAGGCCAACAACTTGTTAGCTGCAGACAGGATGCTATTCAGAGTTAGAGAACTGATTGAACTGAGAATAAATTGAAGCATAATTTTTTCACTTTATTTTTTGGAACATGAGTAATATGGAAAGATATTTTGTATGATTCCACATGGAAAATGAACATCAATTTCTAGCCTTCTCAATGTGTGAGGGAGGTAAGGAAGAAGAAAAAATTAAAAATATATCTTAAACTAAATAAATAATTCATTTCTTTTAAAAGAAAGGTGGAATCCATTGGAGAAAGTGGAGAAAAGTAAATATAATATTGATAGTTTATGTTTTTGTAAGTTTTTTGTGTGTTTTTGGTGGGTGTACTTTTTAGGGATTCCTTTGAATCTTTTGCATCATTTGAATTCTTTTAGGAGATGAAATAAAATCTCTCTTATACCTGAAGAATGTTACATAATCTTCTGTATGGGAAATGAGGACCATGCTAATTAACCACATGTATGGAAATCCAGACATGAACTATATTTTGAGATTTTTCTGGGCGATACACTCTTTGTGAGCAATATAAACCCCAAAGTCATAATATCCCAAAACCAGACTTTGATAATCTAAACCTAAAATTTGGAAGAGATGGTGGTTTTGGTAATGAGTTACCTCTGGGAATTGAACTTTTCTAAAAAGTTGGGGACCATTTTCTCCCATATCTGTATAAACTTAGATACAAGCATTTTTGTCAAAGTAAATTATAGCAGGGGCTAACGTGAGTTAGTGACTTGTCTTTTAGGATCATACTCAAGATTAAGTCCCTTTGTTTATGAAATCAGAGTTTGGGGGGTACTTAAATCAGTCATAGATTACAACATGTTTCTCCTTTCTTCCAACTTGATATTTATATTTTAATCATTGTTTTCATAAGTTAATGGTTGGAAAATACAAAAAAAACCTAGGTTAATCTGGAAATTAATTTCACATTAGTACTCAGTCATTTAGACAATTTTGTCTTGTGGTGATGTTTGTTGCAAACACCATTCAACTCTTTTCCAAGACACTTTTGTTTTCCTTCATTTCTTAATCCTGAAATATATTTTCATCTTTCGGGACAAATTACTGTCATCTTCTACATCCATTAAGGTTAATTTGAACATATATGTTGAATTGGTTAAGTTTTTCTTAAGTTCCTTAAAGAATTTGTCTTCATCTTCATCTTCTATTGCAAATGATGGCACATAAAGTGCTTTTATGTTTATGGCAGTCATTTTGTTTTGAATTCTGCAAAGGAGGATGATTAGATGCGCCACAAAATGAAGCCTTTGAATAAACAATGAAATCCGTTCCTTTGGCTTTTTTTTGGTGAAAGATGACATTTTAACTTCAATTTAGCCTAATATTCTTTATCCTACTGGCTTAATTTATAATGAGAATTTGATTATGTGTATTCTATATAGGGTAGCAAATTAATGTTAACAGACAATCTAAAAACTGATTTTTGTACCTTCCTTCCCTTTTTCCAACACTCTTCACATAGATAGAAAATGAAGAGGTTCATTCTGGATCAAGGATAATGCTGAACTTTTCTTTGTTTACAGTATGCTAGATTATAATAAGGCACCTCATAATAGCCAGTCTACTAGTGATGAGCCAATCCATACTCAGTAAAGCTTGTCTCTGGATAGTAGACACAGTATTCCTCTAAGAAAGTACATGAAATTTTAGATTCTACCAGAGCTTGTACAAGCTTTTTTTCCAATAGAACACTTAAAGTACCACGAAATATACTATATACTAATACTATTATTCCTCTTCCTAGTGATAGTAATAACAATAATAAACTAGTATTTATATAGCTCCTACATGTTATCAATGCACTTTAAAATATTATCTCATTTTTTCATCATGACAACCCTGGGAAGCCAGTCTTATCATTATCTTCATTTTCATGATGAAGAAACTGAGAGAGGCAAAAGTTAAGTGCATATAGCCAGTAAATGTCTGAGGCTAGATTCTAACTCAGGTTTATCTGACTCTAGTTCTAGCACTCTTTACATTGCACCATCTAAGCTAACATCGTCTTTGGAGTCTCAAAGTCATAATGATTATACTATTAGGTATACATTCTAAGTAAGTCAATAAAGGAAAGGTACTATCTATCTATCTAGCTATCTATCTACATATATATATATACATATATATACACATATATTAATAGTGTTATTCTTTATGTTGACAAAAATAGAAACAAAATGGGTGCTCCTCATTTCAGTAATGGATGAATAAATTGTGTCTTACAACTATAAATTGCATCCTAGGAAACAAAAAATATAAAAAATTCACAGAAGGGGGCAGCTGGGTAGCTCAGTGAATTGAGAGCCAGGCCTAGAGACAGGAGGTCCTGGGTTCAAATCCGGCCTCAGACACTTCCCAGCTGTGTGACCCTGGGCAAGTCACTTGACCCCCATTGCCTACCCTTACCACTCTTCCACCTATAAGTCAATACACAGAAGTTAAGGGTTTAAAATTAAAAAAAAATTCACAGAAGCATGAACAGACTTTCTGAAGAAATTAATCATGAAAAAAAGAAGAACAGAACAATACAATGACTACAACAATGTATATGTTTATAATAAACTGTATATAAACAATAACAGCATCAATAATTTATTTACTTTTGGTGAAATGTATTTATATATTTCTCCCTCCCACTGTCTCCCACAAGTGAATAAGAAAAAATAAGAGAAAAATTCATAACAAATATGCACAGTTTCTCAAAATTCCTACATCATTCATGTCCAAAAATGTTTCTTTTTTAATTTTTTATCTATTATCTCCTAGCAGAAAATATCATGATTCATCTTCAGAGTTCTGAATATTCATGGTTTAACATTTGTAAGGATGGGATTTGTGCAAGAAGGGGTGAGACCAAAGGAGCCAGAGAAGGCAGTTGCTGATGGTTGCTGACAGTTGCTGACAGTTGAGACCAGAGAGGATTCTGAGAATTTTCTCTGAGGAAGAGGAGAGAACAAAGGGCTTCTGGTAGAGAACTGGGAAGAGGGAGGAGGTGGACATCCCAGCTCGGATCCATTCCTGAGGGCTTCCTGAGGATCTTTTTTTTGGTAATTGAAACACATATTCTCTGATAAAAGCCATTTCACTGCATCTCACCCATCAAGAATTCAACCATCGAGTCAGCTAAGTTTTGGGACTCCATTCTGGGAGCAATCTCTTACTCTCCTTCATCCATTCCCAACCTTGCTGAGACACCCTTTTCAGTCAAAATTCACAATTATAGAAAAGGATAGAAATAGAAAAATGGAAATAGAAATAGAAGGTGAAGGGGCAAGGGGAGAAGCTTAGGAGTGGGAACCACTAAGGTTCCCACCTAAGTGATGAACCCCAGAGGAATAGTGAAGAGGGCACCCCAAATCCATCTGTCCTTCACCCCTTTCCCAAATCCCTGATTTGTGAATAATAAAAAGCTATTAAATAGTCAGATAATGTTCCAGAGTGCCTGAGAAACAACAAGGGAGAGGAGAACCACAGCTTGGTCTGACTGCCTCCATCTTGAAGCCAGACCACCGACTATGAAATTAACTGATTGGGGGAAGGTTTGTGTAAATCCTGTCCTTATTCAGGATTGGATTTGGGTACCATATACCTCTTCTTATAGAAAAGACTTCCCCCCAACTCCTGTGGGATGGCAGGACCATCCAGGTCACCCAGTTTTGGGGTGACACCCCCTTAAAGTCTCCCAGTGTATATTCAGCCTCAGGGGAGTGCTGGAAGAGAGACTCACCACATAGACTTTCTCTATCTCCCTTCTATCAAACATTCATGACTGGCTCTTTTAATTGTTGTACATGGCATTAAGCATATTGATAAATTGTAGTAGATAACAAAATGGCCCTAGAAAAATAAGGAAATACACATTCTACTTCTCAGTAAAGAGATGAAGATCATGCATGATGAATATGATTTATAATCTCAGATGTGTTCAACTGTGACAGTTGGCTTGGATGAAAAGTTTTCTTTGTTATATAAAAATTTTGAAATGGATTAACAATAGTGAAGAGTAAATGACTATAGTATAAAACCAAGAGGCAACAATAGAAAATTTGAAGGAAATAATATTAATTTCATGCCATGATATGGAATCATGGAAAACTTTTTGTGGAATATGAATATGATATCACAAGCAAATCATTTTGTGTGGTCTCTAAGTCAAAGATTGCTTTGGGTTTTTGTATCTACATATAAACACATACATTATCCTTTATAATAGATTCATGATGGAAACCCAATTCATCAATTGAAGTAATTGAAGACTTTACTTTTTATGCAAAATTTCATCTTTAGAATTTAAAAACCCAATGACAACAAGATGGCGTGGAGGATTGAGATCAATGGCTACAGATGGGGAAGGGGGTTCTCAGTTCAAATACCTCAAATAGTCACAGATACTTCTTAGCTATGTAACCCTTGGCAAATTTTTTCCCCTAATTTTTCCCCGTGTATCATTGTCATTGTTTCTTAGCTGAATTTTGGATGAGAAATAACTGATTTATGTCTTTTGCTCATTTTGCGCAAAGTGATATTATAGAACTTGATTATTTTGTTTTCTCTCCTACTGTTTCTCTCAGTCCATGACAGAAAAAATCTTTTTAATGATAAAATAAATTAAATATCCCATAATTCTTTTCTATTTTACCAATTACTTTGGTGTACAATGTCCTAAAGATTTTTGTGTACATAAAAGAAAAAACACATTGCAGGGACTCTAGGATACAGTCAAGTTGAATTCTGGAATTTTTACAATCCCAAATAAATTAATATCCTAAAATGTGGATATGTACAAGGAAAATATTTTTTGTTTTCTCAGTGTCAGAGAAAAATCCTTGAGTCGGATTCAACTGTCTGGATTTAATTCTGATAGTTTTTTGGTCAGATTTTTTAAGAGAGAAATTATTAATCTCTCTTAATAAGGGCCATTTTCTAAGGCCTCTTTTATCTCTGGTAGATGGAAATGAGAAATCAATTCCTGGCTTTGGCAATGGTGTTGCTCTAGTATTTCTGATTCAGAGGCATTTTACAATATGCCCTTTTCTTTGCTCTTGGTTATTAACAAAGATTTCTTTCTCCTTTGTTTCTATTTGTGACCCATGAAACACTGTCTTTGAAGTCAGATTTTGGTGACAAATAACTTTAAAGTTTTAAATTTTATAGATATGAAGATATTTTCAGAATGATCAGAAATGCTATAAGCTGCATGAAAATATATCCTAAAGGTCAGACTATAACTTATTATCTGGGTTGTAGTAGCTCATATTAGCACTTTTAATGAACTAATGGTGAAATATGTGTGTATGGCTATTTCAATGATCTTTTGACTTTGACGATTTAGTCACATGGTGTATTAGAAGTTAATTATATTCCCATTATAGTTAAAATGTTGATGAAAGATGAATACATTGCAAAATGATTTTATGCATTATTCCAGCAATTGGAAAACCATATGACTATCTTTTAATGCTCAGATTTCAAGAATTTTGAAAAATATGATGTAAAGGCCCTTCCCTTTTTACTAAATTTGCATTTTTCCAGGACTCCTGATGGGTATAAGAAAGAATGCCAAAATCTAAAAACTCCTTGGGGATTGGCATAGTGGCTTTGATTCTATTTGGTAAATTTAGAACTCCATGAAAAGCAATAAAGAAGCATTTACCAGCAAAGGTATATCTTAAGATATAATGGTTCAGGAGCTAGCTAGGTGGCTCAGTGGATGAAAAGCCAGGCCTAGAGACAGGATGTCTTGTGTTCAAATCTAGCCTTATATACTTCCTAGCTGTGGGATCCTGGATAAGTCACTTAATCCCAGTTGCCTAGTTTTTATTGCTCTTCAGCCTTGGAACCAATATTTAGTAGTGATTCAAGATGGAAGATAAGGTTTTTTTTTTAAGATAAAATAGTTCCTTAAATAAGGCTTTGTTTTTTATCATCATTGTTGTTATTGATTTGTGTGGAAAGTATATTAATGAACTATAACTTATTCACACTAAGGAAAGGACAAAGAAGTATGGCTGGTTTCCTTGAACTTCTGTCTTTTTTCTCTTTCCTCTTGGTCTGGATTTCAAGCTTTTGTCTATCTGCTTATTAGTTTGAACAAATTTTGACTCTAGCCAACCCCAGAATTATCATTTATCTCTAATAAATCATTGAAATTCTTCTTCAATCAAGTCTCAGTTCAATTTGTAAATACTGACTTCCTGAAGTCTATATACAGAAAAGTAGATGGAGAGATAATTGGTTCACCCATAGGCATCAGCTGCTTCACAGCTCACTTGCATATTTCTGCCAGCATGATTGGGCAAAGGTCCTGCTAGCCACCTATAGTCACAATATGATTTTCTGAGTGAGATATTTAATTATGGTGACTGAACCAGAGATGGAGGGCTTTTCTGTATCAGAAGGCCAAAGGGGTAGAGAAAGGGAAAAACTCTAGCTCATCTCACTTTCTCCTCATCCCATCTACTCAACCTCAATAAGGCTTTATTTATTTGTTTTGAGTAACAGTGCTCTTGATCCAGAATGCTAAATCACATTTTATTTTGCATATGGAATAAAAAGCACAAATTGAGCCAATGCTTAATGAGCCAATGTTAAAGACTTGGGTTCTATCACCTGTAGGATCTCTCATTTTTAAGGATTGAACTTATTTTTTTAAGGATGAACTTATTTTTATGTCTAGTAGCATTTAATAGTGATTTATTTATAATTGCTTGCTTGTTCTATTCAGTATTAAAAACTAGGAACTTTTGAAGTTAATTTAAGTTAGGTATTCTTTTGCTTTCCAGCAAGGAAGAACATAAAAACAACCAAAATGCTTAAAAGCAAGGGAAATAAATGGTAAGGTGGGACAAACCCTAATATCAGCATGCATTCTCTAATGAACACAGCATCCTTCCATACACTAAAGAATGGTCTGATCAAAAAGACTCAGAGCTCACATAATCCTTCTAAAGCCAAAGTGAAGAGGGCAATTGGAATTTCTCTGTGGTCTACCTTGGCATTGCTGCTTGAAAATGCTGTCATTATGCTGAGGGAAAGTGAAAAAGGACTCTGCCATACTGAATGGACCCTCTTTGGTTCAATTTTTAGAATACCTGTGTAAGTCTCATGAAAGATGAGAAAGTATGAAAGGAATATGATCTGCATAGCTGGAGGGAACTCTTCAATTAACAAGGTCACAATCCATTTGAGTATTATCATTATCTATCCTCCCCACTCCCAGCCTTCATCCATGCCAAATTAAAGCTTTTAAAATAGTTTTGCTATGGATTCAAGGTGAGCTAGAAAGGCCTTAGCATAATATAGTTTTTGGAAAAAGACAAGAACAACAGAACTACCAATCTGTCTTTCCACTCTCACATCAATAGAATATGCATGTGCAGGATCCCAAAGATACACGCATGCACATGCATGCATGCTTGCACGCATGCACATGCATGCATGCTTGCACGCATGCACACACACCCTGACACACACTTTTCTCTAATTTAAAATTTGACCCATTTTCCCAAATATCTCCATAAGAAGATAATTTGCAGATTGCTATCCTTCATTGTTAGTTATCACTTAGAGGAGTTATAATCTGTTTTATTTGTAATTTATAGTTGTTGAGTGTTGGGATCAGTAGCAGCCAGTACAATTTTATACCTCCAAAAAACAATATTTTTTTTAGGCAGGGAAACCTGCAATGAGTTTCTGTAATTCATGCCCCTATTACACATCTCTGAAATTTTCTCAGGTAAATACCTCAGAGAGTTCATGTTTTCCATTCTAAGATATGCAGAAGATAATGTTAGTCAAAAATAATAGTTATACTTAATGATAATTCATTAATTAATGTGAAAAGATATTTATCCCTGGGCTTTTTTTAGTGCTTTACTTTATGCCCAAACTAGAATCTAACATTTGAGACCAAGGTAAAATGTTAATATACCTGGATATGACTCCATTTAAATCAGTATGCTTACCCTGTAATATAAATTGATTTGGAAAGTAGGTTTATTCATATTGAAATGTGAGGCAAAAATTACATGTGCTTATGTCTCTGTAAAAGCTGACAGTTTTGTAAGTGACTTCACAGCAGAGCATTTTAGGAAAGGAAAAACCCTAATAATAATGTAAAGTTAATGAACTAGAGTGGGAAGAGATCAGGATTTGGCACTGTAGGACCCTAGATTTTAATCCTTATTCTGTCATTTAATTCCTATGTGGAACTGGGCAAATCACTTAACCGCTGCAAACCCCTATTTCCTAATCTTAAAATGAGAAGTTGTGGCTATAGGATTTATACTTCAAAGATATCCAGAATAGATTGGAAAGATGTATGTTGCAACAATATTAGGAAAGGTTCTATTTGTTGTAACTAAGGAATTGGAGATAAAATGGATGTCCCTCAAACATGGAATGATATATGAATGCAACAATACAGGTTGTACCTATTAGTACAAAAAAAGTCTGAAATTTTTGCATTTATTCAAATTAGTACTATTTAAAGTTATAATTATATAAACTATTGCAAATGATAAAGACCAATGGAAATATGTGTGAACATGATGGAATTCATATTTGCACTAATTAGGACCTTCATGTATTAATGTAACATAAAAAGATGACTTCAGAGAAACCTAGGAAGATCTTTATGTATTGATATGGAATGGCATGAGAAGAGCTGGGAAAATAAATTATACAGTGACTACAATAGTGTAATGAGTGTTGTCAAACTCAAATAGAAAAAGTTATTAAATTATGCATGTGTACCCAGAAGAAGCTTATTTACTTAGAAAACTACATATCACCTTTGTCTATGTTTTATTATGCTCTTGCTTATTTTGTTAACTATTTCCAAATTACATTTAATCTGGTTTGTTCCCACTTGAATAAATTGTAGGATATGACTTCCCTACTTTGAAGATTTAAGAACACTAATTAGTAGAATGATCAATCATGAGTTCAAAACACTAGTGATGAACTCTTAGTAAAGAGGTAATGGATTATAGGTGGAAAATAAGGAACATTTTTAGTTAAGACTAATGTACAAATATGACTTTGTCCATCTATATTTAATTGTTACAATGGATAAACTCTCAACTGTTGTAATGAATTTCTGGGACAAGATGGACACCACTTTTGAGTGACAAGACCGGCAGTTGAAGACCTTGGAATGTAGCCAGGTTACAGTGAGCTAGGGCAAAAGTCAGTTGCAGTCAATCCTATAAATATCCACCAGGTACAGCACAAGACGGCTCAGTCTGGAGTAAAACTTTGGAGGTGGGAGGTGGAGAGGGAGGGCATGCCTGTACCTGCAACCCAAATGTTTTACTGAGAGAGCTAGGGAGCGATTATAACCATCATCATTAGAGTTAAGAGAGGATAGTGTTACTATGATTGCAAGAAGATCAATAGCCTTCCCTAATCTTTGGCTTGGTTCTGGACAAGTCAGGCCAGAGTTAGGGAGAGGGTAAAGAATCTCCAGTCTCTACCTGATCTAGCAATCTCCATAGCTTGATCCTTTGTTTAGGCAACTAGCAATAGGGTTTCCAAATCATCCTTTCCCTTGTTCCTAACCCCATTAATTAGAAATAAATATAGTGTTTTGTTACAAAGTACCTTTCCTGAGTGGTGAATATATCTAAGCCCTTGGGAAGGGGATTCAATCCTGCAGTCAGATCCACAGAGTTATCTGATCAGCGTACCAATAGCCCTCATCAATAATCATTTCAACCCAAGGTTTAGGAACTAGAGAAGTTCACTACACATACAACTTCTCAGTGGTTCCCTGCCTGGGCAACTGTTAAAGGGGAACAGCTGACAGGGTCAGTTTAGCAAAGCCTGTCAGGTGGGGAGAGGCATAACCTTTCTGCCAGCAGCATCTATACAGAGGCCTGTGGGTGGGAGTGTGCTCTCTCTCCCACCAAATCCAATCCAATCAGGTCCTTACATCCCCTTATAACACAACCTAGCAAAGCCTTAGAATTGCCACCTGAGAATCATCTGCCTTGAAAGACTTTTGAAAAATAAGAACCAAATTTTGAATCTAAGGTTTTTGCGTATGTATGTATGTGTGTGTGTGTGTGTGTGTGTGTGTGTGTGTGTGTGTGTGGGTGTGTATGTATGTGTGTGTGTTCTGAGGTGGGGTGATGGTCGTGTTGTTACCCTTTTTCATTATGATAAATCATACCAGGGCCATTCTAACTCATTTGAATCTATGACACTTAGATACAAAGTTAGTGCTACATGGCTCATCTGTTACGTTGGAGTTATTTTTACTCTATCTATCAATTAAAATGAGAAAAAAGGAAGAAAAAAAGTTTATGTCTGGCTCCAGTTCTCACAAATCTAGAGGAACTGAGAATAGAGCATTAGTTTTACTGATCTAATAGATACCAAGTTGCTTACTGATAACATAAGGAGATTTGTCCAAACATCAAATTGGAAAAAAATGGACAAAGCCTGGAATTCTTCTTCCTTTAAGGACAACTGGTTTTTAGGTAGAGCCAAGATGGTGGTGTATTAACAGGAGCCTTCTGAATCTTCTTCCAATCAATCAATACAAAGCATCTCAGAAGGACAGAAATCAAAAGCAGATGAGTAAAGCAGCACTCCCACTGGACAGAGCCTTAAAGGAAGGCAGTGTTTGGGGATTCCAATGGTATTAGGGGGAAAACCTGCACTAATCAAAGTGAAAGCTGATCACCCCTCCCCCACACCACCTACTGTGCCAGAGTCAGAGCAAGGGCCTGGGGAATCTCTAAATTATCGGAAATAGTCTGAAAGTACCAGAGACTTCCCCCCTGAGGGCAGTGCAAGGCTTTGGCAGCAAGACTTGAGACTCAAGGCTGAAGATCATGAAGCCTGGGCAGTAGAGTGCAAAGCTTGAGCAGAAACAAAGCTGGCCACAGCCAAGGCAGCAGGGTCTGGAAAGATAGCCTCAGGGAAAAATGTTTTAAAGCCCACTACACAAAGAACATCACAGATCTACCTGCCCTTACTCAGACTTCTAACTGGAAAGGGAAGCTATTACCAAGGCAAAGCCCTTCAAGACAAAAGCTAAGAAAGCAATGATAACCAACATGCAGAAATCCCAATCCACTAGTGGCAAAAGGAATAAGTAACAGCAAAAAACAAATAAATAAATAAAACAAGAAAAAAACTCTTGACCCTGGATAATTTCTATGGAGAAAAAGAGCAAAATAAAGAAGCAACAGCAAAGAGAGATAAACAAGCAAACACATTCAATTTTTTTAAAAAATTGAAATTGGTCACAAGCTATTGAGGAACTCAAAAAGGAGTTAAAGAACCAAGTAAGAAAGAGAGAAGAAAAATGCAAAGAAAAGTGGGGAAAAAGAAATGAAAGTAATAAAAAAAGAAAGTAACAGCTTAAAAGACAAAATTGCTTATATGGAGAAAGAGGCACAGAAATCAAATGAAGTAATAAACAAATTGGAGACCAGAATTGGCCTGCTGGAAGCCATGAAAATCAGGATAGACCAAACCAAAAAGGGAAATCAAAAGATCATACCTGAAAATCAGTCTTTAAAGACTAGAATTGGGCAAGTAGAACCTAATGATCTCATGAGACAGCAATAATTAATTAAAAAAAATCAAAAGGATGAAAAAGTAGAAGGAAACATGAAATATCTCATTGAAAAGAAAACTGACCTGGAAAACAGATACAAGAGAGACAATTTGAGAATTATTAGTATACCTGAAAGCCTTGAACAAAATAAAAGCCTTGATATTATGTTATAAGAAATTATCCAAGAAAGCTGCCCTGATATTCTTGAACAAGAGGGCAAAATAGACATTGAAAGAATCCATAGATCACCCTCTACATAGACATTGAAATAATCCATAGATCACCCCCTACATTAAATCCCCAAAAAACAACCCCTAGGAATTTTATAGCCAAATTCAAGAGCTTCCAGATCAAGGATAAAATACTGTAAGTAGTCAGAAAGAGAAAATTCAGATATCAAGGAGCCCCAGTCAAGATTACATAGGATCTAGAAGCCTCCACAATAAAGGACCACAAGGCTTGGAATATGATATTCAGGAAGCCAAAAGAATTGGATCTACAATCTACAACAATTGGATCACCTATCCATCAAAACTGACTATATACTTTTAAAGGAAAGTATGGACATTTAATAAAATAGATTTCTAAGCATTCCTAAAGAAAAGACTAGAACTAAATGGAAAATTTGATGTTCAAATATAAAATTCAAGAGAAGTATAAAAAGGCAAACAAGGAGGGGAAAAATTAAGGTAAAAAACAGTAAGGTCAAAATGATTATATTCCTATATGGAAAAATTATATCCGTAGCTCATAAAAATGGTTTCCATTATCATAGTAGATAAAAAAAATAATCATAGGCAGAGGTAGTGGTATTAAGGTGTTTAAGATGATATGTTAAAAAAAATGGGGGAGACAAAAAAGAGGATGGTATTAAGAGAAACATGAAGGAAGGATAAGGAAGGACAGGACTAAAAGAAGAAATCAAAATGATGGGAAATACACAGGTGGTAATCATTATTCTGAATGTGACTAGGATGAACTCACCCATGAAATGGAAGCAAATAGCAAAGTGGATTAAAAACCAAGATTCTACCATATGTTGTTTACAAATAACACACATGAGGCAGGTAGACACATACAGGGTAAAGGTAAGAGGCTGGAGCAGAATTTATTGGCTATCAACTGAGAAAAATAAAGCAGGAGTAGTCATATTCATGATATCTGATAAAGCCAAAGTAAATATAGATCTGATTAAAAGAGGTAAGAAAAGTAATTACATGCTGATAAAAGGCAGTATAGACAATGAAGAAGTATCAGTATTCAACACATATACACCAAATGGTATACCATTCAGATTTTTTTTTAAACCCTTGTACTTCGGTGTATTGTCTCATAGGTGGAAGATTGGTAAGGGTGGGCAATGGGGGTCAAGTGACTTGCCCAGGGTCACACAGCTGGGAAGTGGCTGAGGCCAGGTTTGAACCTAGGACCTCCTATCTCTAGGCCTGACTCTCACTCCACTGAGCTACCCAGCTGCCCCCTACCATTCATATTTTTAAAGGAGAAACTATTGGAGCTTAAGGAAGAAATAGATAGTTAAACTATACTAGTGGGAGACTTCAACATTCCCATATCAGATTAAGATAAATCAAACCAAAAAATAAATAAGAAATAAGTAAGAGATGTGTATGAAACCTTTGAAAAATTACTTAATAGATATATGGAAATAGGGATAGCTTTTCAGCATCACATGGTATATTCATAAAGCTTGCCCATGTACTGGGGCATAAAATATTGCAAATTAATGCAGAAAAGGAGAAATAATAAATGCAACATTTTCAGATCATCATGTAATAAAAATTATAATTAGTAAGGGTACATGGAGAGGCAAATCAAAAATTAATTGGAAATGAAATAATATAATTCTCCAAAACTGGTTGGTTAAAAAACAAATCATAGAAACAATTAATGATTTCATTGAAGAAAATGACAATGAGGAAACAATATTTTGGGGATACAGCAAAAGCAGTACTCAAGAGAAAATTTCTGTTCCTGAGTGCCCATATTAACAAAAAAGACAGAGAGAAGATTAAAGAATTGGGCATGCAACTGAAAACAAACTAGAAATAAATATTAAAAACCATCAGATAAAAACCAAATTAGAAATCCTAAAAAACAAAGGAGAAATTAATAAAATTGAAAGTAAAAGAACTATTGAACTAATGAATAAGAATAGAAGCTTTCTCTATTTAGCAAAAACAAATAGATAAAGTATTGGTTAATCTAATTAAGAAAAAGAAAGAAAAGAAGCAAATTAAAAGTATCATGAGTGAAAAGGGTGATCTCATGTCTAATAAAGAAGAAATTTAAGTAATTATTAAGAACTATTTTGCCCAGTTATATGACAATAAATATGGCAATCTAGGTGAAAAGGATGAATATTTTTAAAAACATAAATTGCCTAGTCTAACAAAAGAGGAAATGGAATACTTAAATTATCCCATATTATAAAAAGAAATTAAACAAGCCTTCAAAGAACTCCATAAGAAAAAAATCATCAGGGCCAAATGGATTCACTAGTGAATTCTATCAAACATTTAAAGAAAAACTAATCTCAGTACTACACAAATTATTTGACAAAATGAGAAAAGAAGGAGTTTTATCAAATCTTTTCATGACATAAATATGGTATTGATTCCAAAGCTCGGAAGCCCAAAAACAGAGAAGAAAAACTATAGACCTATATTCTTAATGAACACAGACACAAAAATATTAAATAAAATACTAGCAAAAAGACTACAGCAAGTCATCACAAGAATTATTCACTGTGACCAGGTGGGATTTATACCAGGACTTCAAGGCTGATTTAATATTAGGAAAACCATCCACATAATTGACCACATCAATAATTAAACCAACAGGAATCACATGATTATCTCAATAGATGCAGAAAAAGCCTTTGACAAAATACAACATCCATTCCTATTGAAAACACTAGAAAATATAGGAATAAAAGGGCCTTTCCACAAAATAATAAACAGTATTTATTTGAAATCATCATCAAGTATTATCTTCAATGGGGATAAGTTAGATGCCTTCCCAGTGAGATCAAGAGTAAAGCAGGAATGCCCATTATCACCACTACTATTTAGTATTGTAATAGAAATGCTCGAGGTAGCAGTTAGAGAAGAAAAAGAAATTGAAGGGATCAAAGTAGGCAACAAGGAAACTAAACTATCACTCTTTGCAGACGACGTGATGATATACCTAGATGATCACAAAAAATCAACTAAAAAGCAATAGAAACAATCAATATCTTTAACAAAGTTGCAGGGTACAAAACAAACTCACACAAATTATCAGCTTTCCTTTATGTTTTCAAAAAAACCAACAGCAAGAGTTAGAAAGAGAAACTCCATTTAAAATCACTCTAGACAAGATAAAATATCTGGGAATCTACTTGCCAAGACAAATTCAGGAATTATATGAACACAACTACAAAAAACTCTTCACAGAAATAAAACTAGATCAAAAGAATTAGAAAAACATCAATTGCTCATGTGTAGGATGAACTAATATAATAAAAATAACAATCCTATCTAAATTAATTTTCTTATTCAGTACCAAACTATGAAAAATATTTTTTTCAAAGAATTAGAAAAGATTATTACAAAGTTCATCTGGAAGAACAAAAGATCAAGAATAACAAGGGAAATAATGGAAAAAAATGTGAAGGATGGAGGCCTAGTTTTACCAGATCTCAAACTATACTATTAAGAGTGATCACTAAAACTATATATTGTGGTTATATAATGATGGAATACTACTGTGCTATAAGGTATGATGATCTGGATGATTTCTATATGAACTAGGAGAACCTTGATGAACTGATGCAGAGTGAAATGAGCAGAACCAGGAGAACATTGTATACAGAAAGCAAAACATTGTGGAACAATCCAATGTAATGAACTTTGCGACTAGTAGCACTACAATAAGCCAGGACACTCCTGAAGGACTTACACAAAAGAATAATAACCACATTGAGAGAAAGAACTATGAGAGTAGAAATGCAATAACAAAACATATGACATCACTTATCACATGTATATATGGGTATGTTATTTGGGGTTTAGGCTTTAAAAAATCATTCTATAGCAAAAATGAATAATATGGAAATAGGTGTCAAGTGATAACATTTGTACACCCCAGTAGAATTGCTTGTTGGCTCTGGAAGAGGAGAGAAGAGGGGAGGGAAAGAAAATAAACCATGTAAATATTAAAAAATATTAAAAAAAAAGAAATAAAGACTCTTGATTGAGTAACTGGCAAAGATCTTTAAGATTGAAATATGAAGCATAGAATATAGAGGGAAAGTTTAGTTTTTTAGTTTTTTTTTACTACTACTAAAATAGAGTGTCAAATGTATTGTATCACTTTAACTAAATTACAGATGTTCAGTTGTTAACCAATGTTTGGCTATGGAATGAGCAAATTTAATAGGTCCAGTAAACACTGAGTAAAAAAAAAAAACCTCTATTTTTCACTCTATTTTAAGTCTGATTATGATAGCTTCCACGGAAGTAATTGAGCTTTCTTTTACATGGTATGAATATATTATTTTGTAATTCACTGTGTATATGCTATACTACTAATTCTAAGAATATTAGCCTTCCAAGAAACCCCCAATACTCCTTGGCAGTATGAGTAACAAATATCTTTGCTTTAGCCAAAACTGTTTGGTTTTCCCTCAACAAAAATGTAACATTCTGTTACAAAGACAAAGGACTCAATGACAATAAGCAGTCATTAAACCTGTTCACCTATACTTTTGCCTAATGTTATGTTGATCTTAACAGAGATATTTGGGAAGCTGAAGTTTTGGCCAGAAACCTGCAGGACTCATTCCTCCCACACATACAGGCTTGAGTGAGAAGGGAGGGGCATAAACTGGCTCAGTGCTCCTTCTCCCCGCTCCCAACAAGCAGTTAGAAATCATTTGGAAATGGAGGTTGATCAGATAATTTCTGGGAAGGCTAGGCAAAGCTTTCTCCTTAAGATGTTTACTTTCTCAACTTAATTCCCCACAGGTTTGACTAGGAAAGACAGGAGAAGCTTGATGTCTACTAGCTATCAGGGACAGAACAAGGATCTGACTTCTTGGGCTGGCAACTGAAAGGAACCAAGCTTTATGGAAGAAGTGAGTATTTCCAAATAAATAGCCAGGCACAGATACCTCAAAGATGAAGTTTTACCGATAAAAGAGAAAGGGGAAGGAAGCAAAGGTTTTCAAGGATTAGGATAAGAACTGGGAAGCCTTGAACTGTTAGGTAGAAACAGCTCCTCCCCCCTCAGGGGAGAGTGGCAGACTTTATAACTAGCTTGCCCTCAGAGCCTATAATTATCACTTCTAATATCTAAAACAACTAAATGGTAACAAAATGCTATTGCAGGAAAGGTCTAGTTCAGCTAAACAAGCTAGGAGCAGAGAAGAACCTAAATGGCTTTTGCCACAGGCCACCAAAGTTATCCAGAACTGGGCTGAGCAAACAGAGTGACCTGCTCACTTCAACCCCCTGGAATCAACTGTCCCTAACTTCTTTAAACTGTACCTCCACCCAGAGTTCTCCAGGAGGGGTCCCCTGGAATTCTGGGTGAGGCTTGACCCTGTATCTTGCAGGAATTTCATCCTACCATTTTCCATGTTACACTAATATATATATTTCCTCCACATCTAGCCTTGTACTGCATCTCCCATTACTACATTCAGGATCCATACTGAAGTTCAACATAGGACAGGGCAGACAAGAAGCAGAGTTTTTTTATATGTCCCCCAAATAAATGGGTCTATTTTTTTAAATTTTTTAAACATTTATTAATATTCATTTTTAACATGGTTACATGATTCATGCTCCTACTTTCCCCTTCACCCCTTGCTCTCCCCCCACCCATGGCCAATGAACATTTTCACTGGTTTTAACATGTGTCATTGATCAAAACCTATTTCCAAATTGTTGATAGTTGCATTGGAGTGGTAGTTTCAAGTCTACATCCCCAATCATGTCCGCCTCAACCCATGCGTTCAAGCAGTTGTTTTTCCTATATGTTTCCTTTCCTGCAGTCCTTCCTCTGAATGACAATGGGTCTATTTTTTTCATAAAGGTTTATCTAAATTATTTCGAGTAGCTGGTGTACTAGGCAAACTTAGTTCACTCAGTTTATTAATGAGCATCATTTTTAAAGTAGAAAAATGTAAGAAAAAATTGAGTATTGTACCACTGTAATGTCCATGGTTGGTTACAGTCCATTGTCATCAATGTGACTTATTCACATGGTCCAAGTACAGGAGAATTAATCAGATTTCATCTTTATAATAGTGGAAAACACACAACTTAAGTTTTCACTCTTCTGATTCTCTCAAGGTGATTTGTTGATTAAAATTTTTATTATCAAGTTTCTGGACTAGTAATCTTGTTCAAATTCCCTTTCAGTGATTTCTCCATTGGTTTTGTAATAAGCATAGAATAATGTACATTACTTGATATCAACACATATTTACATTGAAGTAATTACCTTTCAGCATTCTCCTTTGATGTTTAGCTTGGATCTATTCATGTTATCCATTCTTTATAGAGCTCTTTAAATAATGTGATATAGCTAACCTGAGCCAGAGTACTGGAATTAAACAAAGCCCCTAATCAATGGCACATTGAGTGTCTTTAAAGACGCCTGGTGTCCATTTTTGGAAACTACAACTTGTTTATAGTACAGTTAAAAGACAGTGCAGTACATTAGGCTTCAAACACATTTGATTAAGAAAGTATTATAAGGGGGCAGCTGGGTAGCTCAGTGGAGTGAGAGTCAGGCCTAGAGACAGGAGGTCCTAGGTTCAAACCCGGCCTCAGCCACTTCCCAGCTGTGTGACCCTGGGCAAGTCACTTGACCCCCATTGCCCACCCTTACCACTCTTCCACCTATAAGACAATACACCAAAAATTAAGGGTAAAAAAAAAAAGAAAGTATTATATTCATTCAAATGTAGGATAGCATTTCCCCCCCACAATTGGCTTATATAAAACCTTAGTAGAACCTATAATCTTACTCTAACTGACTTTCCTATGCACCTCCTCCAATCTCCTGGAATAAGAATTTAAATTAAGCATGGGAAATTATGAGATTATTATGTAATTCATAAGGATGTAGTAGGAAAGACTAATTGGAAACCAGAGCATATTTGTAACAGAGAAAGAGCAAAAGTTAAGGAGTGAGTATAGAGGAAAATATTGAAAATACCCAAGAGGATGGGAATTATCAATAGAGCAAGGGGGTAGAAGAAGCTAGAGATGATGGGATCAAGAGTATACATAGGTGGGACAGCTGGGTAGCTCAGTGGATTGAAAGCCAGGCCTAGAGAAAGGAGGTCCTAGGTTCAAATGTGACCTCAGAGACTACCCAGCTGTGTGACCCTGGGCAAGTCACTTGACCCCCATTGCCTTAAAAAAAAGAGTATTGGTGGAAATATTAGTCTTGAAAATGAAGGGGACCTTCCCCTGCCTAAAACAAAGCTCCATAAAACTTTTAATTCCTCCCATTTTTTTGTAATTCTGTTCCTTAGAACAATCATTGCAATCCTGTCTCAAAATCTTGGAGTAACCACTATGTTTTTCTTGCTTATTTTCCACATTCAATAGTTACCATTTCTGTTTCCTCTAACTCTTTAATATCTTTCTTTAGGCCTTTCTGATTTGATGACAACTACCACTTTAGTGGCCCTCATTACCTCATTATAATACAATTCTTGTCAGAGTAAATAAAAGACCATTTCTCTAATTGAATGAAATAATAAAGCATATATTGAGTGCTTGCTATATGTGAAGAATCCAATTAAGTCTGAGGAATATAAGTAGAAAAGTAAGACAGTCCCTGATTTTAAGGAGCTCATAGACTAAAAGGGAGACAATATGTATTGAAGACTTCAGCCTCAAGTAAGATGGAAAGGTATATGATCCTTGTGGGGCAGGGGCAAGGCACATAATAAAGTCCCTTCTTTTTTGACATTTAAAATGATAAAATCATATCAATTTCTGATGTTGAACCATTTGACAGTGATGAAGGTTTTGTTTACAAGAACCTTCTCTTCAAAGTTTTCAATAGATGTGGCTGTGGCACTGCAGGAACAGTTGCCCAGCAAAATTCAAAAGGGGTCATGTCCTAGAATAATGGCTTAAAGCACTGAGCTGGAAGCGTTACTCTTCCAAAGGCTCTTGATTTTAGGTTCCTGAGCTGCCTTGATCAAGGTCTGAAGAGAGATGCTGGCCAGCAGTGATAATGATTAACTTGCCTGGAACATATTGCTTCTTTTCTTTGTTTAAATTTGGATACAAGGCTTTTTAAAAAGCTTTTTGTCATTATAAGCCATGACTTAATCTCCATATATTCTTAAAACCAGAATATGGAGAAGATCAAGAAAGAATGAGGAGCAGTAACTTGGAATACAAGTTTTTTGATCTGCCTTTGATAAGAGTAGGTTTTTGTGTTTAAAAGGGGAGAGAGAGGGACTTGCTATTATGTGTTGGCTTTGAGTCAAAAGGTACGAGCATCTTAGTTAAATTCTCCTCAAAATTACAAATTACTTTCCAGAATATTTGGATTAATTCATTGATCCAAGCAAAAGTACTCTAACATTATTTTCCTTCCTCAGGTCCCTCAGTATTGTTTCCATCTTTTTATTATCTTTCCTAATTTGCTGGTTATGAAACAATACCTCAGAAATGTTTTGATTTGCATCTCATTATAAGTGATTTGAAGAAATAATCCATTTCAATGTTAATAATATTAGCTTGAAATTCATCTGAAAAATTTTGTTGATATTCTTTGACCACATATTTTTTGAGGAATAAAACTCAATCATACATATTAGTATTAATTCCCTATATATTTTGAATATCATTCTCTTGTCAGAGATATTTGATAAAATGATTTTTCACCAATAAAATTTTGCCTTCTTATTCTATTATCTTTCTTTTATCAGTTTTTAAAATGCAAAAGTTTTTCAGTTGTGTATAATAAAGCTATTTATTTTTTTGTTATGGTGACCTCTATAACTTTAGGTTAGAATTCTCTCCCTGGACTAGCTCTGAAGGCATATGATCTAATTCTCTTTTTTTAAAAAATTGAAACAAACTTTAGTACTCAGGTCACAAGGGTGGTGGGTTTTTTTTTATCACAATTCCTTTAGGGTTGCCTTGGATCATTGAATTGCTAAGAATAGGTATCATTCATAAATGTCCATCACATAATATTGCTATTGCTATGTACAATGTTCTCCTGGTTCTGCTCACTTTACTTTATATCACTTCATGTAATTCCAGGTTTTTCTTAAATTGTCTTTCTTATAACACAGTGACATTTCATTACAATCATGTTTCACAATGTGTTCAGTTATTTTCCAATTACTGGACATCCCTTCAGTTTTTAATTCTTCACCACCACACAATGAGCTACTAAAAACTGTACAAATAGGTTCTTTTCCTTTTTTTTAAACCTCTGGGATAATAGCATTGCTGGATCAAAGAGTATGCACAGTTTTAAAGCCCTTTGGATATAATTTCAAATCCCTCTTCAGAATGGTTGATCAGTTCACAACTCTACTAGCAGTGCATTAGTGTCTCAATTTTCCCATATCACCTCTAGCATTTGTTATTTTCCTTTTCTGACATATTAACTAATTTGATACATGTGAGGTGGCACCTCAGTGTTGTTTTCATTTTGTATTTCTCTAATCAAGAGTTTAGAGCATTTTTTCACATGATTATATATAGTCTCAATTTCTACATCTCAAAACTGCCTGTTCATATCTTTTTTTAAACATTTATTAATAATCATTTTTAACATGGTTACATGATTCATGCTCCTACTTTCCCCTTCACCCCCCGCAGTCCCCCCACCCATGGCCGATACACATTTCCACTTCATTCACCTCTCTTACCTCTTTCTTATTTATTTTCCGGTTTGATTTATCTAGATCTGACAGAGGGATATTTAGATCTCCCACTAGTATGGTTTTACTATCTATTTCCTTCTTGAGCTCTGCCAGTTTCTCCTTTATGAATTTGGATGCTATGCCACTTGGTGCATATATATTGAGCAGTGTTATTTCCTCATTGTTTATACTGCCTTTAATCAGGACGTAATGACCTTCCCTGTCTTTTTTAATCATATCTATTTTTACTTTGCCTTTGTCAGAAATCTGCTTGAACGTATGGGTCAGGGTGGACATGATTGGGGACGTGGACTCGAAATTTCCACACCAATGCAACCACCAACAATTTGGAAATAGGTCTTGATCAAGGACACATGACAAAACCAGTGGAAATGTGTATCGGCCATGGGTGGGGGGACTGCGGGGGGTGAAGGGGAAAGTAGGAGCATGAATCATGTAACCATGGTGGGATTTTGGTTTCTAATCCACTCTGCTATTTGCTTCTGTTTTATTAGCGAGTTCATCCCATTCACATTCAGGGTTATAATCATCAGTTGTGCATTTGCTGACATTTTCGAATATTCCCCTCTTCCTACCCCCTTTTTCCTTATATTTTTTCCTTTTAAATCAGTGGTTTGCTATTGAGCCGCTATCCCTTATCCCCCCCTTGATTAACTTCCCTTTCTACCCCCTCCCTTATTTTTCCCCCCTCTTTTTGTTTTTAAAGGCCTTATGAATTTCCTCCCTCTTTTCCCCTCCCTTTTTTTGACCTCCCCACTCCCCTGCTCCCCTTGGTTTATCCCTTCTAACTTTCTCAGAAGGGTTAGATAA